>NC_048435.1:20391950-20691950 GCF_004353265.1 Vitis riparia | reverse complement strand
GCCACGACTAGCTGCAATGAGAAGAGTTGTCTTGTTGTGATCATTTTTGACAGGAAGATAGACTATGTACTCGTCAGATTTATCTAGCGAGACAAGCAATTGTCTTGCTATTGAAGTATAACCCAAATATGCAGCACAATGTAGTGGAGACCATCCATTATCATCAACTTTTTTGGCTAGACCTTTCTTCGACCCCAGTATTTTCTTAGTCATATCTAAAAATTACATAAAAATGGATTAGCTCAAAAAGAGACAAAAACAAAAGACGAGACATTGTTCAAGATTTATGAACACAAATAATTATCTCCAAAAAAGATTAAGGTTATGTTTGGTTTTCAGAAAATTTGAGGAAAAATGTGAGAAAAAAAAAACTAAAGAAGAAAAGTGAAAGGAAAAAAAATATTTAAAATTAGTAAATTATTTTTATATGTTTATTTAAACTCATTTCACTTATTTTTTTTCATTATTTAAATATTAAATTATTTTACAATACATAAATTTTTAATTAATTTTAAAAATATTTGATTTTTTTTTTTTATATTTTTCATAATGAAATTAAATAAGAGAAAACTATTTTTTTTTAATAATTTTTTTTTCTTTTCTAGAATAAACCTAGCCTAAAATGTAAATTAAAGAATTAATTTATGAATTAGTTTGTCCCTTGTTTCATTGAGACGTGGGATTCAACACCCGTATTAATTATACTTGTTAAACTATTTGGGGTGATCTTTCACAACCAATTAAATGGCTAGTAAATTAATAAAATAGCAATCTAGGTTCTAGAAAAGAATCAGCAGACACCTTTATTATTGCAAATTACGGCAGTATGCAGAGCTGTCCTACCCATGAGGCCACTATAAGCTAGTGAATCGCGAGTAGTGTTGTCTATGATTATCTGTACCAACTCATGGAATCCTCTCTCGGCAGCCATATAAAGAGGGGTTCCGCCAGAAGAGTTAGCACTATAGCTGAAATCTGGATCTTCCAGGATCAATGACTTCACCACATCAGGGTGATTATATCGCACTGCCTCGTGCAAGGCTGTATTCTGCTCATTATTTGTCATCGTTAGCATCGTCTTTACTGCTCCAATCCCACTTCCACTGCTATTTTTTTTTTCGGCTTCAATAAGAACTAGTGTGACCACCCAGTGGCCTTCCCTTGCTGAAAGGTGAAGAGGAGTGTCCCCTTTCAGATTAGGCTGCAGCAGTGGAGATGACAAGTGTTAATGTATATTATGTTATGGGCTTTAGGCCCAGTTAGGTTACTTGTATAGTACACTATACTTGTACCGCACACATATGCCTCATATATAAAGGCACTGATGTATAATCTTTTACGGAGAAAATATAATACAATTATTTCGTATTTCTAACATGGTATCAGAGCCACTGCTCTGACCTTTTCTTAGCAGTCTTGTCTTCATTAGTGTGACTTCCTTTCTTTTACTAAACGCTTCCGCCATCACAACTGCTGCCGCAGCCTCTTGCCGTTGAACCTCCGACGTCATCCAGCCGTCATCCTTGGGTTCCGGACCTGCAGCCGCCGTCGTTAAGGAGTTTCACACTGCACAGACCACTGCTCTTTGCATCACCGCTGCGAATATTGCTCCGATTTCATTTTTAAAGGTACCACTGAGATCGTCCAGCGCCGATCTACACATTCGTGGAATCCTAGCCACCATCGGAGACCGCACGCACCCCCACGCGCCGCTCAAAGATTCTGTGACGCTGATCACGCGCCACCACACGCTGGAGTTTCATCGCATGCGCCATTCACGCGCCTCCACGCGCCGGGGCCTGGTCTGTTGACGTCATCATCTCTGCCACGTTAGCCCTAGCTGCGTCAGCATCCACTGATCTGCTGACGTCATCTCCACGTCATCCTGTGACTTCATCCGTTGGCCGTTGACTGTTGACCCGCCGTTGGCCGTTGACTTTGACCATTGACTTTTCCAGGGTTGACTTTTTCTGTCCAGGTTCTCCTTACCCAGTTTTTCACGTAGATTTCATTTTTGTAGTCTATTTTTGCATATTGTGTCTCTAAATGGATAAAAAGGATGTTTTTCTTCCTCGTCCCATCAATACTGTATTGGAGGGGAATAAAAATTACTTATCTTGGTCTCAAGCTATGCGCAGTTTTCTTAAGAGTCGCATGCTCTGACATTATTGTACTGGTGCAATGACTATTCCTGTCAAGGGAGCAAGTGAAGAAGATGCTGTCTTTCTTAGTCGCATGATTGAATGAGATAGTCATAACCACATGATTCTCACATGGATTCGGAACACTTCCATTCCTCTATTTCCAATCTGTTGGGCAGCTTTGATGATGCAAAATCTGCATGGGATATGTTGGCCAAAAGGTACTCCACTACTCATGGATCCATGAAATATCGGTTAGTGGTTGAATTGCATCAACTCAGGCAAGAACCAGGGCAATCCATCAATGACTATTATGATCAGCTTCGCTTCATTTGGGACCAAATTGACCTTTCTGATCCAACTTGGGCATGCTCAAAAGATGCTCAACAATATGCTTCCATCAGAGATGAATTTCGCCTCTATGAATTCTTGATGTCACTTCACAAGGACTTTGAGCTCATTCGTGGTCAGCTGCTAAATCGCAGTCCTGCTCCCTCTCTTGATACTGCTGTGAATGAGTTGGTTAGAGAAGAAGCTCGTTTTGCAACCCTTCAAGCCTAGAATAAGCTCAATGTTTTGGCTATTACTCCATCTACTCCACTCATAGAGCAACCTCAGCAATCAGGTGATTCTTCTGGCTCTAGCAATTGTCGCAAGCAGACCAACAAAAAGTTCTGCAACTATTGCAAGCGTCCTGGCCACACCATTGAGACTTGTTACCGTCGTAACAAATCTACTGCTGTTGTTGCTAATACTGAGCCTACTCCGCCAACGGCTTCCACCTTAGCTGAGTCCCAGTCTTCTGGATCTACTGTCAACCTCTCCTCCACTGAACTACAGGAGATCATAGCTCAGGCTGTTCGTATGGCTGGTAATGCATCTCTTTCCACTGCCTTATCTGTTCTACCTGGTAAGTCTCAAACTTGGTTTTTTTTATTCTGTCTGCTGCAATCACATGACACCTCACTCATCCCTGTTCTCCAACCTTGACCCTGCACCACATCCTCTAAATATTCATATAGCTGATGGTTCCACCATGCATGGGAATAGTCTAGGTTTTGTTTCAACCTCTAATCTTTCTGTTCCTAGAGTCTTCCATGTACTTGACCTATCCTATAATTTGTGCTCTGTGGGACAATTAGCTGAACTAGGTTATCGCCTTATTTTTTACTATTCTAGGTGTATTGTGCAGGATCCGAGGACAGGGCAGGAGCTTGGGACCGGTCCTAGAGTTGGGCGTATGTTTCCCGTGAACAATCTTCATCTTCCACCTGTTGCTCCTGTTTTTGTTGCTGCTGCAGCTGCTGCAGTTTCTTCCTTACCTTCTTTTGCACTTTGGCATTCTCGTCTTGGTCATGCACCATCTTCTCGGGTACAATAGTTAGTGTCTAGGGGTCTGTTGGGTTCTGTGTCTAAAGACAATTTTGATTGTACTTCATGTCAGTTAGGAAAACAGCCAGCTTTACCTTTTAATAACAGTGAATCCATTTCTAATAGTATTTTTGAGTTAATTCATTCTGATGTTTGGGGACCTTCTCCTGTTGCTAGTATTGATGGATCTCGATATTTTGTTGTTTTTATTGATGATTATTCTCGTTATAGTTGGATTTTTCCTATGAAATCTCGTTCCGAAATTTTACCAATATATAGCAATTTTGCAAAAATGGTTGAAACACAATTCTCCAAACGTATCAAAACCTTTCGATCTGATAATGCTCTTGAATATACTCAATATGCGTTTCAAGCTCTGTTACATTCCTATGGCACTGTACATCATCTAACTTGTCCAGGTACCTCTCAGCAAAATGGTCGAGCCGAAAGAAAACTTCATCATATTCTTGACACTGTTCGTGCTCTACTTCTTTCTGCCAAAGTTCCTGCCCCATTTTGGGGTGAAGCTGGTCTTCATGCTGTTCATGTAATTAACCGCATTCCAAGTGCTGTCATCCATAATCAGACTCCGTATAAGCGTCTCTTTGGGTCACCCCCTGACTATCATCACCTTTGCTCATTTGGATCTGCTTGTTTCGTTCTTCTTCAGCCTCATGAGCACAACAAACTTGAGCCTCGATCTAGACTCTGTTGTTTCCTTGGTTTTGGTGAAACTCAAAAGGGGTATAGGTGTTATGATCCTGTCTCTCATCGTCTTCGTGTTTCTCGTAATGTTGTGTTTTGGGAACACCGATTGTTTGTTGAACTCTCTCACTTTCGTTCTTCCTTGACTAACTCCTCTGTTTTAGAAATATTTCCAGATGAGTCTTTTGTTCCTTCTACAAATACTTTTGATCCTCCTTTGGACTTCTCTCCAGATATTTTTTATGCTTCTCCTAGACAGGTTGCAGATGAACAGATTGATGACGAGCTACCCCACTTTGAGCCTGGGTCCCCTGCTCCTGCTCTACTTGAAGATCCTCCACAAGACATTCCACCTCGCCACTCAACCCAGGTAAGATCCATTCCTCCACACCTACTTGACTATCATTGTTACACTGCCCTTGCTACACTTCACGAGCCTCAAACCTATCGTGAGGCCTCTACTGACCCTTTATGGCAGATTGCAATGAAAGAGGAACTTGATGCATTAACCAAAAACCATACTTGGGACCTGGTTACTCTCTCTCCTGGACAGTCTGTGGTTGGTTGTAAGTGGATCTATAAGATCAAGACTCGCTCTAATGGATCCGTTGAGCGCTACAAGGCTCGTCTTGTTGCCAAAGGTTTTACACAGGAGTATGGGATTGATTATGAAGAGACTTTTGCTCCAGTTGCTCGTATCTCATCTGTCCGTGCTCTCTTAGCTATTGCTACTGCTCGTAAATGGGATCTTTTTCAGATGGATGTTAAAAATGCCTTCCTTAATGGGGATATGAGTGAAGAAGTCTATATGCAACCTCCTCCTGGTCTCTCTGTTGAATCAAACAAGGTTTGTCATCTTCGACGTGCACTTTATGGTCTTAAACAAGCCCCACGAGCTTGGTTTGCCAAGTTCAACTCCACTATTTTTCGCTTGGGTTACACTGCCAGTCCGTATGATTCTGCCTTATTTCTTCGTCGTACTGATAAAGGCACTATTTTGCTTCTTCTATATGTGGATGATATGATCATAACTGGTGATGACCTTAGTGGCATTCAAGAACTCAAGGATTTTCTCAGTCAGCAGTTTTAGATGAAAGATCTTGGACATCTCAGCTATTTCTTGGGTCTTGAAATTACTCATTCCACATATGGTTTTTATATTACTCAAGCCAAGTATGCTTCTGACCTGTTGTCTCAAGCTGGACTCACTGACAACAAGACTGTTGACACTCCAGTTGAACTTAATGCGCATCTGACACCCTCGGGGGGGAAACCATTGTCTAATCCTTCTCTTTACAGACGATTGGTTGGCAGCTTAATTTATCTCACAATTACTCGTCCAGACATCTCCTATGCTGTTCATCAGGTGAGCCAATATTTGTCTGCTCCACGATTAACTCACTATGCTGCTGTTCTGCGCATTCTTCGATACCTGAAGGGTACCCTTTTTCATGGCCTTTTCTACTCAGCTCAGTCTCCTCTTGTACTCCATGCATTCTCTGATGCTGATTGGGCAGGAGATCCTACTAATCGCAGGTCCACTACAGGTTATTGCTTCCTCCTTGGTTCTTCTTTGATTTCTTGGAGAAGTAAGAAACAAACTTTTGTGGCCTGCTCCAGTACTGAAGCAGAATATCGTGCCCTTGCTGATACCACATCTGAGCTCCTTTGGCTAAGATGGCTTCTTAAGGATTTGGGTGTGTCCACCTCCTCTGCTACTCCTCTTTATTATGACAACCAGAGTTCCATTCATATTGCTCACAATGATGTCTTTCATGAACGGACTAAACACATCAAGATTGATTGTCATTTTATCCGTTATCATCTTGTCTATGGTGCTCTTAAGCTTTTCTCCGTCTCCTCCAAAGATCAACTTGCAGATATCTTCACCAAGTCACTTCCTAAGAGACGCACTCGTGATTTAGTTGACAACCTCAAGTTGGTCTCACATCCACCTTGAATTTGAGGGGGGCTGTTAATGTATATTATGTTATGGGCTTTAGGCCCAGTTAGGTTACTTGTATAGTACACTTTACTTGTACCACACACATATTACTTGTACCGCACACATATGCCTCCTATATAAAGGCACTGATGTATAATCTTTTACGGAGAAAATATAATACAATTATTCCATATTTCTAACAACAAGAAACCACACCGAAGGAATATCTCATTAACATAGTGGAGTTGACCAAATTGGGCTGCAACGTGGAGGATTGTGTTCTCCTTTTGGGTTAATTTATCTAGCATATCTTCTTGGGACATATCCGTTAGTATTTTCATATTGCCTTCTGCGGCAGCCTTGTAAAAACTAGCATCCATGTGTCTGATGTCACTCCCAGTAACTTCTTCAGCCGCCTTCTGGTTTAAGATCTCAGTTTGGCTAATATTGTCACCTGCAACCTCTGGCGTGATCTTGGTTTGGCTACCACCTTGAGGAGCATCCTCGTTTGAGATCGGGGTTTGGCCAGCATCTTCAACCTGATTGAACTTGGAAGCAAAGTTAAGGGTGTGCAATTCTGGAGTTCGAGCCATCCGTGTTTTGAGCAATACCAGCTGTTGGAGCTTGCATATTTATTTTGTGCATGGAGTAAAGGCGTGGTTGGGAGGGATTAAAGATTGAAATTTTTAAATGGTAGAAAAATTAAATATTCCGTGATTGTGATTTTAGAAAGTGGTTTTAATATTTTTTACACTTTAAAATTTTTATTTTTTAAATATTATAAAGATTAAAAATATTTTCTAAAATCACCCGAACATATTGTAAAAGCACTTGTGAAAATCACTATTAAATGGACTTCATGAAAGGTGTGAAGGTCACTTGGATATAGTAAGTCTTAAATTAATTAACGGAAGACAAATTTTTCTTTGTTCAACTTAAGTAGTTGGCTATTGTTTAATGCCGAAAATGTGGTTGGATGTTCAACTTGGATAGAAGTTCATTAATGTGGTAGATAACTCGTCTTCATCAACATTAATTTTTTATATTGATGTGGTAGCTAACTAGTCTTTATTGATATTAATATTTGATATTGATTTATATTTGAAATACCACTTGTTGGGTTTTCTGGATGGAAATCAAGTTTATTAGTTAATCCAAATATAGGAGAAAGCTCGACCACTTACTACTTAAGGAATAAATAATAATCAATGAAATTTATCTAATAGACATGACTTAAAATAAAAAAACAATTTTAAATTATAAATAAAAATTAACTTATTATTAAATCTATATCTTCATTTTACCATTTTACCCTCGTTTGTTTTAATTATTTCTACCATCTTCCTTATTATTCCACGACTTTTATTATTACTCAACTTTTTTACTTTAATTATAATTTATGAAAATAAATATGTTAATTTAATGATTTAAAATAAATTTTAAATTAATTTTATCAAACAACCTTAATACTAAAATAAGAATTAAATAATAAATTTTAAATTAACAATTGAAGTATAATTTAACTTAAAAGTTAATTTAAATAATTAAATAATAAATATTAAGTTTTACCAAACAATCAACTTCGCCAACGTTGCTGATTGAATCACTACGGAATCTGACCAAATGCTTGATTATTTGCTCTAGTTGAAGCAAAAAAAATTGGAACTGGTTAAGAATTTTGCTTTTTCTTTCCTTCATTCGCTCGGTAGAACGCTGCAGCCTCCAAACCTTTGGAGAATGGTCAATATGTGAAGCCTACCTCAGGTATCATATGCTTATCAAGTGCCCCAAAACACTGTGGTTTTGGAAAATTTTATATTTTAAATTTCTAAATTTGTTTATCATGTATTTATTTTTATATTAAATTTATTATCATTAATTATTTATTATATATTATTATGTCATGTTTAAAAATGTCTAATTAAAATTAATAAATATAAAAAGATGAAATATTTTAAAAAAATGAAATTGAAAAGATTTCATTAAGCTAACATATTTTAAAAAATAAAAGCAAAAAGAAGATGGATATGTCATAGAGGAAGGTAAAAATAAAAATGAAAAATCATGTGGTATGGTGATTGTCATGTGTCAAAGTTATGTTTTTTTTAAATGATAATAATAATAATGATAGTATATTTGTCTTGTCAAAATAATAATAATAATAATAATGGCAAACAAAATAGTTAGCGGGAGTTGGGGGAGAAATCAAATTGTGTCAAAAATACTAGTTATGTTCAACCTTTTTTTTTATATTGAATTTTCATATATAGAAAAATGGAACTTGGTATGACAGTAAGTGTATGGTAAATCAACTTAATAACTTAATTTAAGTTATTAATTAAATTATATATATATATATATATATTAATAATAATTTAATTGTCTAGAAAAATGGAACTTTGTATAACTGTGGACCCCGTATTTCGGCTCATGCATTTCCCACTCGATGACGAGCTCAATTTTTATTTTGAAAAATTGATTTTATTTGATTAAGAAAACTGACTTGGAGTCGCCACTTATTTTTTGTTTTATTTTTAAAGGGTAAACAAAATAAGAAAGAAAAACCCTAAGTGTGACTCCTTACTTTAAAGTGGTCTGTGAAAAACCAGATCGGGTTCGGGAGTCAGGTTACTTATCAGGAAGGTACGGTAAAGACCGTAGCACCCCTCTAAGTCCCTAAAGTAGGTCTCTACTAATAAAATGAAACAATCATGGCAATTGATTAATCGAGCATGGATACCAGATAAATATTACTCAAAACAAAATAATTGAATAAATAGAAGAGGCAAAGAATGTACCTGAGTGATGAACCGGTTTACTTCAATGAAAGCGAATGTTAGCAATTAAACACAGAATAATCACATACATGTCATAGAGTGGAATAAATCAATCGCGCATGACAAACAAATCAATAAATAAATCAATCAATCATAAAATCATCTATGTGGGGCCCCCATCAAAGCCCGATCTATCTTGCATGAATTAATCTCACAAATTCCATTATTCTGAAATTATGAAAATGACATTCACGCTTATATAAAATTAAGAAAAAAAAAATTATTCGAAAACCAAAGCGGAATTAAAACTATTCGAGTGAAAACTGGATTTTTGAAATTTATTTGAAAATTGAAGTCCCGAAGATTATCTGATAATTGGAGCCTTGGGAATTGAATTTAAGAATGGGAATTTTGGATATTAAATTTGAAGGAAATTAGAATTTTGGGAATCCGAAATTAAGTTCAGGAATTGGAATTTTGAAAAAATGTTGAAAAATAAATAAATAAATTGAACAACAATAATAAGGACGAAAATAATGATTAAATAAATGAATGAAAATATCGGAATTTTTTAAATTGGAAATTAAATTCAAAAGTCGGAAAATTGGAATTGTTTGAAGAAGGAATTTTTGAAATAGAATAATAATACTGACGAAAATGATGATTAAATAAATTGATGTGAGAATTAAAATTTCGGAAATTGGAATTTAATTTAGAAAATGGAATTTTGAAAGATTATTTAAAGATTGAATTTTTTTTTAAATGAACGAATAAATAAATAAATTAATTAATAATGATTAACTAAATTGGTGTGAGAATTAAAATTTCAAAAATTGGAATTAAAATTTATTGAGGAATTAATGTTTTTAAGAAGATAAATCATATGAATTGAAAACAAAAGGGCTAACTTGAGGTGGGTATGGGCTTGGAATGGGCATGGGCTAACTTAAGGTGGGTGAACAAATCAACTTGAAGTGAGCATGGGTTTGGAATGGGCATGGGCCAACTTAAAATGAGAGAACAAAACAAAGGGCCTTTAGGAATGGACCTAAGGGGAAGAAGGCCTTCAAAGGACGTCCATGGGCCTTGGGCTTGTGTAAATGAATGTGATGCTATATGGGAGCCCAACTTATTCCTTGTATGGTTGTCCCAACGATTCTTTATTGCATTATTTGTCCTTCCCGACTAGAGTTTTGTCAACTCCGCCCACTTGTTTCCATGCGCCTTATGAACATGAATCAATCCCAACCCTTCTCTTGAGTCTTGCGGGGGGGTTATTGATGGAATGGATGATAAAGGGTGGTGAGATGAGAGGATTCAATGGTGGATTTAGAGAGAGTATGGGTTGCTATTGGTGGGGATGAGCAATGAAGGATAGTGGTAGTGAGAGAAACGAGTGAGTGGGTGATGGCTATGCATGGGATTGGTGGCATGGTGGTGGTGTAGAGAGAGAAAATAGTGCATGAAGGGTATGTGGTGTAGAGAGAGAAAAGGTGGTGAAGGGGAAAATGGGTAAGTGAGGGATGGCTATACATATTGGGTAGGACATATAAGCGTGGAGAGATGGAATGAGATGGATATGAGTGGTTTTGGGTGAGCATGAAACATGGTTCAAAGTCGCGGTATCGGTCACTGACTCGGAGGGTCCTGAGGCGTATCGGTCTCGGTGTATCGGCCTGGTATCGGGAGATACGTAAAATAAGCTAATTAGAAAATTCAAAAAAATATAAAAATATTATGTAAATCATCAAAAAAATATATACAATTAAATAAGCTCAAAAAATAATAAAATAAAATTTTCTCACATTTAACATTATTTAAATAATTATAAAAGTATCTGCTCAAAGTTATTTATGATAATGCTAACAAAAAAAAGTTATTTTATTTCAAATATAATAACATTTTTACTAACAACACATACAATACAACAATCAATTCCATGTTAAATGATGAGAGGTTCAAAATCATCATCATCATCATCAGTCCTACGACGAGCATACAAATTGGGATGACAATTCCCGTAGTGAGGATATGATTGAAAGAGTGGTTCATAACTCAAATATGGTGGGTGAGATGATTGGCTTGATGATCCATAATCAGAAAAATATGGTTTCGAAGGCTGTTCGGGATCAACACCAGCTTGATAGTATCCAAAACCTCGATAAGCAATGCTACTGCTACTAGAAGATTGATCATATCCATATGAGTCACTAGCTCGTGTTCCAATATTTGAATATCCCTCTGGATGCATCATTGGAAATTGATTAAAATCATTTCTACTAAAAGTACTGGAAGAGCTATCACGGTCTCTAAAGTTGTGATATGATCTATCATCTACCCCTCTGAAATACGGCCTTGATCCTATACCCAAATTTTGTATGTGCTCATCAATACGGTGATGATTTAATCTATGATAATCATGCCCACTAGAATAATCATCATCACTAGGAAATGTAGTTAGTCTTTCCAAATGCTTTCGTTGTTCCCATATCCCTGGTCGATATCCATGATCTGAATCTTGTGTGGCATAGTAATTTTCACCTCCTTGTGCCCATGACATGCTAGGATCTACTTGACTAACATAACTGCCCCCAGTGCTATCATCTCCCCCAGTACCCTCACTAGTGCCACCAACTCCTCTATCGCCCCACTAGTGCCACCACCCCGCCTACTGCCCCTATTGTCACCATCATCACTACTAGAATTTGAAGAAATTGTTCTAGAAGCCTTATCTTTACAACGGGAATCAACATCTCTTTCTCTACCTTCTTCATTAGTGGGAAGACCTTTATCCAACCAATCCAAATTATCAGATGATAAAATAGACTCCTCTCCTTCTCGTATCCACTCATCAAATATATCATCATCATTAAAGATATGATTCAGATCAATTGGATTGTATAAATCTTCATTGTTTCGCTCTTGCATCAAATTCTTAACTCGAAGTCGCATATTGTAGTGCACATAAACTAACTTATGCAACTTTTTCATTGCCAAACGGTTGTGCAACTTTGTGTGAATCAATGACCATGTGCTCCAATTTCTTTCACAACCTGATGAAGAACAAGTTTGGCTTAAAATTTTAACAGCAATCTTTTGTAGATGTGGACCTTCGTCGCCATAGTTGTTCCATCATTCAGCTATAATAAAGAAAATGCATACTTGTTAATCACTATGATATATTTAACAAAAAATGATGATAACTTCTTATTTGTAATAGACATAAATGTATTGAGTACCTGTAAGAGATTGATTTATTGCTTTCTTTGTGAGTGCACTTTCAAATTCTCCTTGGTCGTCAACAAATAATTTCACCTATATCATTAACAATTTTTTTTTTGTTAATGCACATTACATATACAAAATGCATTATATAAAGGTCACAAACTATTATTATACCTCGTTAATAGCTTTTGCTTGTCTATCCAAATCTGGCTCTAATCTCTTGATAACCTCCTTTAATCCAACTTTAATTTCCGGATGGTTGGAGAAATGCTTTGAATATTGGAACATTGGATTTAAAAAATATGTTGCCATAAGTTAAATAATGATCAGTTTATAATAATTTGTACTTGAAAAAATTAATAAAAAATATATAAAGAATTTTTTTATTACCTGCAGCATGCAAATGTCTGTGCAATTGACCTTCCCACCTTCTATCAATGACTTCCCAATACTTTTCCCATTGCTTGACCGATGCCTTGATAGCCAATTTAGCTCTATCCATTGCTTCATAAATGATTGATAGTGTGGGCTTTTTATCTTGATCAACCAATTTCAATACTTTGACAATAGGTTCCATGATGGTTTGAACTTCTCCGGCCTTCTTCCAAAATCGATCAGTTAAGATAAGGTTGGATACCTTATCTCTTACACTTTTTCTGCTCCTATCTTTATTGAATTCACGCCACTCATTTGTTGTGCACATTCTCTTCAAATCAGCCTCATAATGTATAAGACTCTCAAGTGAAATGAATTCAGTGGCAAAACGGGTTATTCCTAGCCTTAACAGATCTCTATCCTTGGTGAACACTTTCATCAAATTCACCACTTTCAAGCTATTATAAATAAATCCTGTGATCATCTTAGCTTGATCTAATGTCTCCTTAATCTGCTTCATGCTTCCAATATCTTCAAGCATTAAATCAATACAGTGGGCTACACAAGGAGACCAAAACAAATGCTTTCGCTTCTCCATCAACAACATACCGGCTGCTTTAAAACTTGCCTCATTATCAGTGACTACTTGAACAACATTTTCCTCCCCAACCTCCTCTACAACTTTATCCATAAGGGAAAAGATGTAGTCTGTTGTCTTAGGTATGTTGGTAGTGTCAACTGAAGAATGGTATATCATACTTCTATCACAATAAATCATGAAATTGATGATAGGCTTTCTAGTCCTAGAACTCCAACCATCACACATGATTGTGCACCCATATATAGGTCATTTAGCCTTCAATGTTGTTATGTATACCTCAAGTTCTTGCACCTCCTCTTCCAAATATGTATTTCCAATTTGGTATCCTGTGGGACCCTTGATGCCTGGACCTGCTTCTGCTATGGTATCAATCATTGATTGATAGTAAGGCCCACTGTCAGTTGCATTAAAGGGTATTGCATTAAAGAGAAAGAATTTAGAAATAGTTTTACCCACTTTCTTCACGCCTTCAGTAGAAAACAAGCTTTTTATTGATTTCTACTTTGATGGGAACATGTAGGGATCAATTCCTTTTGGAGGTATGTTAGCTCTTTCTCTTACACTGAAGCTACGTGTCAGTCCGCGCTTAATCCTAACATTAGAAGGTTGTGAGGAACTACCACCCTGCTGATGCTCTTGTCCACCTTCTTCAAAAATTCGACGACTTTCTTTCATTGCTTGTTTCATTTGTCTTCTTTCAAAATCATCCATAGCAACTTCCTCAATTTCATCATCAAAATCACCCTCATCAATTTCATAGAAATTATCTCTATTTAAGGAATTCAAAAGTCGTTCTTTTTTTTTCTTTAACTGTGCTTTTTCTTTTGAAGTATTAGACATATGTTGTCTAACACTATGTGACACTTCTACCGGTACACGTGGACATCCTTCCACTTGTCCAGATATATGTGTGATGTGTTGCTTTAATCTTGTTATACCGCCATGTATAACTTTCCCACAATATTTACACTTTGTGGTTCTTCTAATACCACCAATAGGTTCTACATGCTCTCAGCCAATATCATGTTTTGAAGCCATTTTGAAATTTTAACCTAACCATGTATAAAAGGAAAAGGAAAACAATTTACTTTTCAAATTGAATATATATAAACACATTTATATAAGAATTATAATATTCAATTTTCCACTCACTTATATGTTTCATATTGTTGCCATATAAAAATAAATTGTACTAAAAAAACAATAAACACGATCTCACCTAAGTTCATCATCTTTTGTTTTCCACTTATTTATATGGTTTTTAAATTAAAATCAATGTAATTGACCATGTAAATGCATACCCTTCATTCCGTATTATTAAATCATTTATGATTATTTGAAGAAAAAAATTTCAATAATGATTAATTTTGTATAGTAATTTAATTTTGCAATATAGTATTAATGTAATTGAGTAATAGGGAAATTTTTTGTCACTAATATAATGTAAATTTATTTATACTAATAGAAAATTAAGTGATATTTTTAAAGTATTCAAGACAATTTCTTGTACATTATATTTTTAAAAATTAAAAAATTCATGAAATAATTTAAAATTATTAATTATGTCTTATTTAGTTTATAAGACATATAGGAACAATATTTGAAAAGAAATAATAGATTATATATAGCAACAATATTAAACCATTTATAGAGAGTATATATATTAATTTGAAAAGGAATAACATATTATATATATGATATTATAATAAAATCATAGGTTAATTTTATTTTATTTTTATTAAAAAAAATACTATTTTAGCATATGTTAGAAACATAAAAATATTAACATCTTTATCATTTTTTGGGTTAAAAATTAATAATAAATATTTAAATTAATAATTTTTCATAATATTTTATTTAAATTGAATAATTAATAAAGTTTAACTTTTTAAAAATGAGTCAAAATTTTCATTCCATGTACTCATTTAGAATTGAATTATCAACATAATATTATAAAAAAAAAAATTATTTTATATGTAATTAATTAGATTGGTTTTTTAATTTCAAAATTATTTTTAAAAATTAAAAATTCATGAAATAATTTAAAATTATTAATTATGTCTTATTTAGTATTTGAAAAGAAATAATAGATTATATATGGCAACATATTAAACCATATATAAAGATTATATATATTAATTTGAAAAGGAATAACATATTATATATATGATATTAAATAAAATTATAGGTTTATTTTATTTTATTTTTATAAAAAAAATACTATTTTAGCATATGTTAGAAACATAAAAAGATTAACATCTTTATCATTTTTGGGTTAAAAATTAATGATAAATATTTAAACTAATAATTTTTCATAATATTTTATTTAAATGTAATAATTAATAAAGTTTAACTTTTTAAAAATGAGTCAAAATTTTCATTCCATGTACTCATTTAGAATTGAATTATCAACATAATATTATAAAAAAATTTAATTTATATGTAATTAATTAGATTGGTTTTTTAATTTCAAAATTATTTTTAAAAATTAAAAAATTCATGAAATAATTTAAAATTATTAATTATGTCTTATTTAGTTTATAAGACATATAGGAACAATATTTGAAAAGAAATAATAGATTATATATAGCAACAATATTAAACCATATATAGAAAGTATATATATTAATTTGAAAAGGAATAACATATTATATATATGATATTATAATAAAATCATAGGTTAATTTTATTTTATTTTTATAAAAAAAAAATACTATTTTAGCATATGTTAGAAACATAAAAATATTAACATCTTTATCATTTTTTGGGTTAAAAATTAATAATAAATATTTAAACTAATAATTTTTCATAATATTTTATTTAAATTGAATAATTAATAAAATTTAACTTTTAAAAAATGAGTCAAAATTTTCATTCCATGTACTCATTTAGAATTGAATTATCAACATAATATTATAAAAAAATTTAATTTATATGTAATTAATTAGATTGGTTTTTTAATTTCAAAATTATTTTTAAAAATTAAAAAATTTATGAAATAATTTAAAATTATTAATTATGTCTTATTTAGTATTTGAAAAGAAATAATAGATTATATATAGCAACATATTAAACCATATATAAAGATTATATATATTAATTTGAAAAGGAATAACATATTATATATATGATATTAAATAAAATTATAGGTTAATTTTATTTTATTTTTATAAAAAAAAATACTATTTTAGCATATGTTAGAAACATAAAAATATTAACATCTTTATCATTTTTTGGGTTAAAAATTAATAATAAATATTTAAACTAATAATTTTTCATAATATTTTATTTAAATTGAATAATTAATAAAGTTTAACTTTTTAAAAATGAGTCAAAATTTTCATTCCATATACTCATTTAGAATTGAATTATCAACATAATATTATAAAAAATTTTATTTTATATGTAATTAATTAGATTGGTTTTTTAATTTCAAAATTATTTTTAAAAATTAAAAAATTCATGAAATAATTTAAAATTATTAATTATATCTTATTTAGTTTATAAGATATATGGCAACAATATTTGAAAATGAATAACAAATTATATATAGTAACAATATTCAATTATATATAGAGATTACATATATTAAATTGAAAAGGAATAATATATCATATAAATTAGGAACACTTGACTTCCATTAAGATTTGCAGGACTAAATCCTATTAAATCAAGTAATAAAAGTATCAAAAGATTTCGCTATCTGCTTCTAACCTATTCTATGATTGAATTAAATTATTCAATATAAGTCTACACTAAACTAAAAAACACACCACATTAATTGTGGTTTCAAGTTTTCTGACACGACCCAATCAAGAGGGTATAAGAGAGCAGCAAACTGATGTAGGCATTAATACTCCACTGAGTTTGTGAGGTGCTTATTTCAAATGAATTCATATATAAATTTGTTACCTACCGGTCAAACCCCCTGCCCAGGCTGCCCTAACCCCCTGCCCTCTGTGTTCTTCTTCTTCCCCAGCAACACCGCGTTTTGCCTCTATCTTCTTCTTCTTCCCCAAAACAGCAACAGCCCCTACACAGCAACACCACGAAGACGTTTTGCCCTCTTTTTCTTCTTCCCCAACACAACAACACCATGAAGATGCTCTGATGCACTGATGCAGCCCTCTGTCTTCTTCCCCAAACCACGAAGACGCAGCCTCTCGCTCTCAGACTATTGGACCACGATCTACTACCTTCCACCAGGCACCGCACCAAAGATGAAGATTATAGACTCCGACAATGGTGGATTTCTTCAACCGAGCCTCTTTTTAAAGGCTTTTGAAAGGGTCACGGGACTCACAGGTTTGTTTCAAATCTTCACGGGTTTTTTTAAAATTTTCATAGGTTTCATAGGTTTTCTTTTACAGAGGAATCTCTGATTTCTCTGAAAAATCAAGTTTTTTGTGGGGCTTTTTGCAGAGAATCTATTGAATTTTTTTCCCCGAATTGACCGAGTTAACTCGGAATATCGGTCGACTCATCCGAGTCCAACCAATTCAAGTCGAGTCTAGGTATCTGGTATCGAACTCATCGCGGTCCACTTTGAGGCGGATACGACTCGGCCAAGTCGTACCGGACTCGGCCGATTTTTTGAACGCTGGCATGAAGGGTATAGACACGGGGTATGGTGGAAAGGTGATGAGGTGAGGTGATGAATGAACATGCATGGGGATATACGTATGAAGAAGATGTGCATGGGGTGAGTATGTTTGATAAACTTGAAGAGAAAGATGGGTATGAAGAACATATGGTATAGAGAGATGAATGAGTGGGGTGGGTAGTGAAAAACGGGTATGTGGTGTAGAGAGAGAAAATGTGGTGGCATGAAGTGGGTATGCATGGGATGAATGAAGTATGGTGGGCATGAGCATGAAAGATGAGAGGATGAGGGCTTGAAAGTGTGTACATACATGGAACCTTAGGCACGTAGGAATCAAGCAAAGAACGAAAATGGGTAAGTGGGCATAAGGGGGGTGGTGATATGCATTGAGTGGTGGCATTAAAGAAAATGGGTACCCGGTGTGGCTTAGAGAAAGAAAGGTGGTAGGGAAAATGGGTAAGATGACATGTATGGGCAAAGAATGGGTATGATGGATGGGTTAGTGAGAGAAAAGGTGGTGGGAAAGAATATGGAGGCATAGAGAGAGAAATAGGTATGGAGGTTTAAGTGATGAGATGATGCAGTTATGGAAGTGTGGGTTTGATGAGTGAATGAGAGGAATGAGATAGGTGCATGGTGGTGTAGAGAGAAGAATGAATGGTAAGAAAATGAATATATGTGAAATTATCATCAGATTCCCCACCAACACCAGATCCATAATTGTCACCATCCCCCTGAGAACTCTCCTCAACCCATCGTTCATTTTTGCCTTGATGTCCCGCCTTACTAAACATGCTGCCTATGGGCAGAGATGAGCAAAATGATGTGTTCCAGGAGTAGGCACAGGAATAGGGGAGGATAGCCCAAAACAGAGCATAGAGTGTATGAGTGGAAACAAATCCGCATAAGCCACATTTCATCCTTGAATCAACGCACTTAGGTGCAGGGATATATTGAAAAGGGATCTCAATCAAATTTCAAAGGCGAATCAAGGCATGAATACCAAAATAGGACTCCAAAAATAGGTTGAAGACCAAGCTAAAAAACCAAGCACAAACAAGCTCCAACCCCACAAGAACATAACAAAATTCAACGTATTCCCATCCAGGCATCAGCATAAATAAAAGAAAATCTAGCAATCCCAGGAATCATAACAAAATGGTGTGAAAACAACAAAGTCCAACTGAATAGAAGCCATACATGCGCTCTTTCTTCCTCGGGCAAACTTCTCTCCCAAAGACCCGTCCTCCAGAAGCTCTCCTTCTTTTCCTCTTTTCCCCCTCTTTTTTTTTCTTCTCCTTTCTGCTTCTCACCCTTTTCTGCTTCTTGGAATCACCTTCCTTAGCAAGTCACCACCTGCCTCCTCCTGTTCATGCATCAGCCAGTATGGTCTTTCACCCACCAGCATGGCCTATGGTATGCCCAGGCAGCTGATTTCCCGGGCATAGGGAAAATGGGGCCCCCACTTACCTCAGCTGCTACCCGACTCCTCTAATGCTATATAAAAAACTAAGATCCCTTGGCTCTTCAAAGGGGGTCTACAATAACACTAAGTGGGTGTCTAGTAAACTAACTTAATAACTTAAAATGATTTAATATCTTAATTTAAGTCATTAAATATAATAATAACTTAATAATATGACTTAAAGTAAAAAAATAATTTTAAGCAATAAGTAAAAATTAACTTATTCTTAAATTCATATATTTATTTTACCTTTTTACCCTCATTTGTTCTAATTACTTCAACAATCTCCTCTGTTATTTCATAACCTTCACCGTTACTCGACATTCTTTATCCTAATTATAATTTATGAAAATAAATATATCAATTTAATTATTTAGAATAAATTTTAAGTTAATTTTATCAAACAACCTGTAAAAATTAAGTAATGAGTTTTAAGTCAATATCTTAAGTATAATTTAACTTTAAATCAATTTAAGTGATTAAGTCATACACCTAACTTTTTCAAGGTTGGTGATTGTTGAATCCATACGGAATCTGACCAAATGCTTGATTATTTACTCTACTTGAAGCAAAAGTAGAGGATTTTGCTTTTCCTTTCCTTCATTCGTTCGGTAGAACACTGCAGCCTCCAAACCTCTGGAGAATGGTCAACATGTAAGGCCTTACCTCAGGCATCATATGTTTATCAAGTGCCCCAGAACAGTGTGTGGCGACTAATGTGTTCATAACTGGCTTTTTGATGAACCAAATGTACAGGATTTTGAGCTGGAGTCTGGACCACTTGGACTTCATAGTACTACCTGTGGCATCAGACTGCAGTAACCGGGCATCAGACTGCAGTATTGATTTCGCCTCGCTCTTACTCTTAGCAGTAGCAGCACAAGAAATGGAAATAGCAGGGACGATGCCAGTGGCGACCAAGGCAAAGATATATAACACAGCAAGTGGTGCGCGAATAACTTGAAACCATCTGACTCTACTGAAGATGATTCCTTTGATATTCAAAATGAAGCCTAAATGGTATATCATCAACAATTTTAAAAATCTCATTTGGATATTTAAAAACAAATAAAATATTTAAAATTATTATTATTATATATCGATAACTTTAGTCTCAAATATTTTTAATTATTTTTTATAAGTATTATTTAATAAATAAAAGCAATTTCTATTTTTTAATATATAAAATCAAACTACTCAAAACGAAGAAAATGTAACTACTTATTTGGAAACTGTCTTTTAAAATATTTTTTTGTTTTTCAAAAATTATTTTGTATTTTTGATAATATCTTTTAATTAGTTTCTATTATTTTTATTTGTTTTCAAAGGGTTGCTCTAAGAAATAAATTTATAAATACATAGAATAATTAAAAATAAAACACTACACATAAAAATTGATTAAAAATATATTATATTTCTAAACATACTTTTATTTTACAAAAACTAAAGAATAATTTTTAAAAATCGTTTTAAAAAACTAATTTTTAGATTTGTTTTTTAAAATAACTACCAAAATAGAAGGTGTTATTACAATTAGCTAAAAATGAAAAAAAAAATTAATGGAAAATTTTTAAAATATTTTTTAAAAAGTTCTTTCATGAAAAAAAAAAATAGTTGAAATAAGGAAAGAGAAAAAAAAAAACTTACCATTATTATATTTAATCTTCAACATAACCACTAGCAAGGAAATAAATTATACAACCATTTTGAAACTTTCTGAAACTTCATAGTTTTCCTGGAAAAGTAAATGCGATGAATGGTACATCACCAGCTCACTCTACGATATCAGGCTCGGCTGTTGTAGGAGGAGGAAGTAGTAGTGCCGCTGCCTTGGCATTGGAAGATTTCCCTCTCCCTTCCGACCCTATCTCCATCCAAGATCGAAAGGACGAGGCCCTACTCGGTTAGTTCTTGTCACACTTCGATTTGTTGAAGTATTTAGGCGAATTTGTTTAATTTCGCTTTTCTGGGTTCTTTAGTCTCTCTGTAATCTTTCTGGGTTGTTATTTGTTTATGAATTGTGTATCTAGAGTTTGTAGTCTTGGTGTTGGGATCATTATTTATTGTTTGGCTGCTGAGAAAATTAGGAAAAGGTGGGAATTTGGCAAATGCCCCTGTTCTTAATCTTGTTATGCTTTAAAATCGAGCAAACAACCCGTTGCTTTAATTGAGGTGAGATTACATTTTTTGAAATTAAAAGAATATAACAAATGACATTCAAGAATTTATTTACCTATCTTTTCCTCAATTATTTTCCCAGCAAACTAATAGAGGGCTAGAGGGTTTTATAGTGGTTTATTTCAATGTTTTATGTGGTCCGTCCATACGCGTACCTCCAGAGCATTACAGGTTTCTAGAGATAAATTTACAGCTATATTTTTTCAGATGTCATTGTGGGTTTTCGGGAAGATGAGGTAATAGAAAGAATAAAAACATTGAACTAACCAGACCAAAGAGCTGTGACAAGCCAAATTGGGATTAGATTGTCTATCTATAGGGGAATTCTAAGTTGAAGGGCTAAAACAAACATGCTAAAAACCGACAAGGTCATTGTGAGCCTCTCTAGACTTCAGAAAATGGGTCAAAATGTTTCAAAACTTATAACTTTTTAAAGAAGGAACAATATTCGTGTTTTCAAACTATTGACAAAACCCGCACTATGACATGTGACAGAACATGAGTGGTTTTGATTTCTTACTTCAACTTGAGCCATGAACAAAATAAAGATGTGTGCTCTTTTTGAATTTTCAAAATTTCTATAGTATGTATATTCTAAAAGAATTTTTCATACCTTGTCTCCTTCCCAAACCCAGAATGCTGATTTCTTATAATTTAAATTCATATACCGATGTTCATTAGTAAATTCCATGTTGTTTGGACTTTATGACACAAAAAGGAACATACTTTAAACACAATCTGCATAACCCAAGTGTCTTCCATCATCTCCCTATTTCAATTACCACATAATACCATTACTCAGCCATCTTCAAACTACAGCATACTTAATGAAGAGAATAGTAAAGGACTTTCTCCAGAAACTCCTTTAAACAGTGTGTAAACACCCAACTTGTAAAATAGGAGATGGGTCAAGCCTATCAATAAACGAATAAATAAGTAAACTTTCCAACTTCTCATTACAATAGGTATATATTAACTGGTAGGAGTCTTAACTACATGTGCAATGCACATGTCAAAAATTCTACATGGCAAAATGGCAAGCATTTTGCACCTTTTCAAACAAAAGTTGCAAACTTAGATTGCATAAGAGCAGCCCAACATATGTGTGATCTTTTTAATGATTCATCTAAAATTTTGTTATTTTTTTCAGTTTCTGCTTTTTCATTTTTCTTTCCTGTTTTCATGAGTGGGATTTTTTATATAAAAAGTTGGCTGAGGATGACAACACAAGATAATGCAGAGTATGATAACAAGAAAGTGAAAATCGAGTTTATTTGGGAATTGGCTTAGCTTTGTATTTGAAATAGTACAATCCAAAATTAGTTAGGAGTCAATATTAGTAGGTTTGGGGAAGTTTCATTGAGAAGTCTGATAGTAGCAGTATATTAATATGGTTATATTTTTATTTCTATTTTCTTGTGATTTCTACTTTGATAATTAGAATCTTTCTTGGATTGCAAATTAAAGACTAGGTGTTTGATAAACCTTTTGTTTGAAGATTTTCAGGGCTTACTAGTCATTCTATTGGTTAATCTTCTTCTAGGACTTGTAAGGTCAATATTTCCAAATAAAATAGGGAATTTTTTGAATTAAGAAAAAAAAAGTTGTTTATTTCTATGAGTTTTCTTGTCTTGGTAATACTAGGATTGCTTAGTTAGTGTCTCTTTAATCTTTTTTAATAGGATATTTTGCATGTAATCTTATTCCTCTTTTCTCAGTCTTCTCTCAAGGGACCTCCCACTTACACTCTTGCTAAACCTCTCTCCTTATTACACATAATTCACTACCTTCTTTTTGGAAGAGAGCCATTAACCTCTAGTGTTCAGAGGTTGTCCTACATTATTTTTAATGCCAAAGGCCTTTCTCACCTCTCCAGCACTAAGGTAAGTTGATGGTGCTTGTTGTATATGCTCTGTGACTTGTGGCCTGTGAGAAGTGTGATTAATATTTGGGTTTGAGTTCCCTGAAAGGAAGGATTGCCATGAAACTTGTAATTACATTAGTCAAAACTTGCTTTGTGCCCTGCTAGAATTGTCTTTTATTATGATTAGGTCCCATACTACTGTAGGTGATCACTGTTGTGTATATTACCTTTGCTATGTAGTTATTAAAGTGTTTGCAGTAAGTTCTTAGGGGAGTTTAACTGTGTGCAAGAACAAATATTTCATCAGTTTTCTGGTATTTCTGTTCCGAAGACACATAGACATGCTGAAATTCTATTTTTTAGCATGTTATCTATATTGATAAAATAATTTCAATAAATTGATTTGTCAGTATACTCATAAATATCCCCAAAAATATGGTCTCCAAAGAGATGTGTGGGATGTATCTTTGATATTTGCTAATACATGCCAAAGAGAACTAGATTATAGGGGTTTTTCAATCCATTGATTGGTCAATAATGGAGAAATATCCTAAAAATCATGGTCTATCCAGAAAAATGTGAGATAAATCACTGATATGTCAATGATGTATCATTGATACATAACAAAAGAGAGAACTAGATTAAAAAGTTTGGAAGAGGGGGAGTTCAAGCCTTCAATTATGATGCTTTCTTAAAGGGTGCAAATAGTGAGAATGTAGAGCATTCTGTTCATAGACTAAAGATTCCTTCCTTTGTAATCTTTGGACTTGGTCTAAGTTGTTTTTAGTTTTTAGTCCCTAGTCAGTAGTAGATTTTGTAGACTGGTTGGCTCGTTTTGAGGAGGGGCGGTGTTTTTGTTGCCTCTTTTTGGGAGGCGCCTTGAGGTGGTCCTTGTATACGTCCCGTGTACTTTAGGGTGCTTTGCAAGCGTCTTTTGTTTTTAATATATCATGCTTTATTCATCAAAAAAAAAGAATGAAGTGTGAATAGTGAAGGAGTTCTTTTGAGAAACATGGAAGAAGTGTCAGATAGGGAAGAGAGACAAAAAAAAAAGACAATAGTGAGAAGTTTGATGGATTTCTCACCAAAAATAGTTATGATGTATTGCATGATACCATAACGATTGTGTATGGCCCATCCAAGAGTACAAATATATTAGAAAGGGAATGAAAGGTGATTTGCATGCAGATTGCTTTTTTTTTTCTTTTTTCTTTTTTTTGTGTGGCAATTGTTTAATAATTCAGGATACATTATTGTTTTATTAAAAAAACTTAAAGTCCATTTCAATTTTCCATTTTTTATAGAAATTTTGTATTTTTAAATAAAAAATGATGTTGATATTTTATCAATACTTCCACATATATAAAAGATTGATATCAATATCTTCATCATTGCCCATGTGGATGATGATTGGTGATGTCTTGGCTTAAGGAGAGGAGAGTGACCTAAGATGAGGATGAGATAAGAGTTAATGGCAGTAGACTACGAGGGAAGAATCTCGTAGTCTCAAGTTTCCATTGCGAGGTTCCCAAGTATTGGCTGATTAGAGCACTTCTTATGTGACCTATTATGGTTCTATAGGGTCATGGAATTTGCAAGCCAGTTGGGATGTAGGCTTCAAGCCAATGAACACTCTTTAGGATGCCTGATGTGTACAAAGCATGCAAGCCCAGTGGCTGAAGCGTGTAATCCTCACCTGATGCTGATTGATTAACTACCTATCAATATAGCAGTTCATCAAATTGAGGTGACACATGTTTAAATGGTAAGTAAATATCCTGGCTTCCCTTCCCCTTAAGTTGGCTTAGAGGGTTTGACACAGCTCATACTCGTGTGATCATGCCCACCTTAGCAAGTTTACCACCAAGCCAAGATCCTTTATCTATTCTAATAACTTGACAGTAAGAACCTGACTCTCACATTGGCAAGAGTGGAGCTTTGGTCAAGCTGCCTGAGTTTTCAGCACCATCAAGAGGTTTCTTTGAGGGCTTTGAACCAGTAAGGCTGTAACCATCCTTGGAATGGGCTTCCACTATAGCAGGCATTTGCATTGAAGCGTCTTTAGACATGATTCCTTCCTCAATGATAAGGCTTATGTGGCTCATGCAGCTCATGCCACATGTTGAAAATATACACTAAATTTTATAATACTAATGGTAATTGTTGAAGTAGGACACACAAACTAACAATTTTGAAGTTGCTTAAACATGCCTTTAAAATTTTAATTTTTGTTTATGCTTATGGAAGTTTTTATTTCAGTTTAATAATTAATAAAAACCCCTGCTATTTAGAAGTCCCAATTTTTAAAACCAAAACTACTGCACTTCATAGGTAAACACTCTGTTGTATTCATAACCAAAGACTGGTTGGTTTCTGCATTACAGTTCTGAAATCTGATTTGATGGCTGCCCTTAACAAGGAAGTTAAATCCTTGGATGAAGATAACTGGAAGTTTGATGGTCCTCGCTCTCGTATTCACCTTTTATCAAGACTGGGTTAGTTCTTCAACCTGCGATTGCTACCTGTTGCTTTTTGGTTTTGTGGAATCTATTTTTTCCTTTGTTTTGGCGCATTGCATAAAGTTTCTTTCATGGAGGCTTTTTTTTTTTTTAATTACATCCTTCTTAATTCTACCAGTAATTGACCAATCAAAAAAAGAACAAAAAGAAAAAATATCCTATCACCTACTTGCATGAGGGCCTTTCAAAACATGGATCAGAATATTTACCAATACTGATTATCAGTAGGGTGGGACTGGCAGTGGCTGCAGGCAGGAGAGCACTCAACCATAACCAACTTGATTACATTCTTATTGAAATTAATAAATTTTGAAACAGAAGAAGGAAAAAAAATCCCATTTTTTCATTTCAAAATACTTGTATTACCATGCATGTATATATATGTAATGCCAAATTACTTATATTATGGTTCTATATTATTGTTGAACCAATTATTATTTTTTTTTTTTATTAAGTAATTATTGTTGAACCTATTATGCTTATCATATTTTCATTTTCTGCGTTGTGGTAGCAATAATGTGGAACTGATAAACTGGCAATATCCTCTCAAAATACTATCTATTTCCTTTCCATAGCATATCAAATTAACAATGTAAAAGTTCTGTTATGAAGTAGACAATATATGCTTAAATATAGGCCATGAGAAATGTTAGCATTGACCATAAAATGTGTTTCTTCTCTCTTATTGCTACCAATTGTAACTTACTTTGAGTTACTTGAATGTGTAAGTTATTGCATGTTAAAGGTTCTTAAACAAGGGGAAAGGAAAGGCTTGAGGCCAAAAAGGTTGGTCGTAAAAAGTTTGAAGTTCTTTTTTTCCTTAGCATGCTTTAAGCTTGACAACATTTGTTAAAAAAAATCCTGAATATAGGGCATTTAACCTATCCGTCTATTGGAAAACTTCTTTCTATTTTTATGCTTCTTTTTATTAATTATCATTTATTTTGTTTTTATTATTGTAATTATGTAATTGTTATTGTGTTTACTAATTATTGGAGTGGCTTCTAGAGAGAGAGAATGTTTATATATCATAGAAAACATTTCCTAGTTTCAAGTTAATAACATGATGTTCTATGATAATTGCAATTACAGTTACAACAGTATCTCTAGAAGATATGCGCCCAAAGTGGACTGATAATTGTCATTCTAGTTTTATTAAGTTGTTTCCAAATGCACCCAAATGTGATAAAAACAGGCTGATTACACATGCAGCCCTGATGTAGAAAATAAAGAAAGTTTGCAAATGCATTTTTGACTTTCATGAATATTGAGTTGGTGCAGGTGGAAGGTGTTTGATGGTAGCACGGGGAAGGCCAAAATGACTTCATTTTAAAGTAATTAAAAGAGATTAAAAATGTGCATATCTAGCTTCTAATCATGTCTTTTGAGCTTTGGTGAATTGAGATTCATGTTGCCTTTGTCAAATGCTTACACTTGCAAATGACATAAAGAGGAAAATTGGGCACTTCATAATACAAGAACCCACTAGTCTCTCTGTGCATGGCCAGGGAAAACCGGGATGCCCAACCCATTTCCCAATGCCAAGACTCAAACCTGGGATCTTTTGATCCTGGGCAAGAGTGCATGCCAGCTGAGCTGCCTGTTGGGGGCTCTGAACACTGTATAACAATAATTATGTGTTTTGTTTGATTTTCTATTTTTGGTAAATCATGAGTAATGTCTCATGGTATAGTTTTATTATTTTTAGACAGGCTAATATGAGAGGGCTTTGAATTCCAGGTCTCATAACATGAGATCACATAGTAGGCCTGAGATTTCATTGAGCTAGAAGGCTCATGGTCTCTTTGAAGATTATTTTACTAATTAATATCAAAATCCAAGTCACATCTAACATCAACTTGTACCCTTTTCTAAAAATTTATGTAAAAAATTCCACATCTCTGCTTTTTTATTTCTTTTATTTATCTGTATCATACTAATTTCAGTTAATTGTTTGCTCTTGTTGATTTCAATTCAGGTGGTCTTCTCCACAAGCGGGTGGAAAGTACAAATCATCGCAACTTCCCCTTCCCAAAATGATTGAAAGTCCTTCAAATAAGCAGCATCTTAGATGTGTGGAGTATCATTAAGAGGTTCTGCTTCTTTGACCATCAGAAATTGATCCTAGCTACTCATCTGGTGGGTTAATCTTAAGTAGCATATGGCTGTAGATCGTTTTAAGGACTGAGACCTTTGGGTCTGTTGCTTTCATACAATTTCATGAAAAGTCTCCTCCCTTTTCTTTTCTTTTCTTTTAATTATTTGGAAAAAGTGAGTAAAACTTATCAAGAAGCAAATTGGTCAATGTCTAATTTTCTGCTTCTCCTGAATGTTAATAGCATACATTGTTTTTTTGTATTGACAGACAGTCTAAAAGAAAAAAAAAATTGTGAAACACAATGGTCTGTTACATTTTGGACAATTTGCTGAAGTGATTGCATCACTTTATATTGCTCTTGACCTACTTTGTTACTCTGCCTTTTGTCCATTCTTCCCCCAAGTGTCTGGGAACTCATGCCATTGTGCTACCTGAGATTGACTATGTAATGGAAATAGAGCTAGTAGAGGGCAAAGAAGGCCTCCTTTTTGGGGGTCCAAGCCATCGGTGAGATACCACTTTAGAAGAGCTAGAATTCTAACCTTCTCTTTTGTATTCTGGTCTCATAAAGTCTTATTTGAAATTTGTTTCGGCTTCAATTTTGTTCCTTTTTTGTTTCTAGCTTTTGAAAATATATATTTTCTTTTACCTTTTTAGGAAAAATTTAAGATTATCATATTGGTATTTTTGCTTTTTATCATTTTTAAGTTCTATTTTCTATAAAATGAAAATAAAAAAATTACAGCAAAATATGTTGAAAACAAAAACAGCCCAAAAAAATATGAGCCAATGATACAAATCCAACCATCATTTATGTGTTATTATAAGAGTAATTTTGGCAGTGGGTACTTTTAATCTATACATTTTTTGTGAAAAAACATTAGGTGTTTGATAAAATTTAAAAAACACTTTTAAAATTTTTAAAAATCACTCGCAATATTGAAAAATCATTTGGTAGTGTTTTTAAAATAAACATTTTAGAGGTCATTCTCTTAAAACCACTTCCTAAGAAAACACTTTCACTAAAAATATTTAAAAAAAAAAAAAAAAAACACTTCCAAACACATTCTAAGAGTGCGTTTGGTAGTGATTTTATAAAATGTTTTTAGTTTTTCTAACACTTGAATGATATAAATTTTTAAATGTTAAAAAGGTTAGCAATATTTCAAAAAATCATTGTCAAACAGGTTCTAAGTGCGTTTGGTAATAATTTTATAATACATTTTTAACATTTCATACACTTAAATAATAAAAAATTTTAAGTATTAAAAATGTTTGAAACACTTCCTAAATATAATTGTTAAACAGGTTTTAAACCTCACAACATTTTGCTAAAAAGTTTTCCTCATATATTATTATAATAGTATCAAAAGTTTTTTCTGTTTTTTTCTTGTGAGTATAAATATATAAGATTGGATGTAAAAGAATTAAATCATGTTACAAAGTAATGATATCGAGGTACAAAGCAAGAAGACCGACAGAGTTGATTTAATAGTTATTTTAGGAAACATTTTTAGTTTAAAAAGTGTTTTTAAAAAAAAAAATTGATAAATTTTAGGAAACACTTTTAAATATATGAAAAAATAGTTTGTTGTGTTAAAAAATTATTTGTAATGTTTTGTGAAGAAACACTATTACTATGTTTGATTCTTGTAAAATTTGAGGGAAATTGAAAATGAAAGAAAATATAAAGGAAAAGTAGAAAAAAATAAAAAGTGAAAAAAATAAAATAAAAAATAAAATTCGATAAATTATTTTTACTTGCTATTTCAAATTCATTTTACTTATTTGAATTCATCAATATAAAGATTAAATAATTTTAAAATACATAAATTTCTAACTAATTTTAATTATATTTAATTTTCTTTAATATTTTTCATAAGAGAACCAAACATGAAAAAATCATATTCTTTTATATTTTTTTTTATTTCCTTAATATTTTTTTAGAATCAAACATAACCTATAAATATTTAAAAAAAAACACCTCCAAATAAAACTTGTATTAAAAATAACTTGAATTTAAATATTATCAAAACATTCTTAGAGTCCATTTGACAATGATTTTAGAAACCATTTAACATTGATTTTATGAAACATTTTTAACATAAAAAGTGTTTTTGAAAAAATATTACAAAATTTAGAATACACTTTTAAAATTTTTAAAAATCACTTTATAATGTTATTATATTATTTTTTGAAGAAACATTTTACAAACAATTTTCTTAAAAACACTTCCCAAGAAAACATTTGGAATAAAAATGCTTCGCAATCTTTAAAATAATAAAGTGATCAAAGGGTGAAAAACAAATTTATAGCCTTTAGATACTGTTAGTGATGAAAGTGTTTTGATGAAGTGGGACCCACTATTTTTCTATTTTTAATTTTAATTTTAAATTTTAACGATTCGGTTTTTAACATCACGAAGTAGAGAATTAATACAAATATCTAAATCCAGAGTCTTCTGCAGGAAGAGAAGCCTTTTTCAAGACTTCAAAATTTCTTCGTTCTCAAAGGTAAAATCTCTTACCTCCGTGATCTTTCTGGTTTCTGATGATACGTTCTGTTTGGTTTCGGATGATACCTTCTGTTTGGTTTCATAGAAAAGGTCTGGAAAATCAAAGAAGCCTTTTAATTTTCAATTGCAGTGTTGTTTTTGACTGTCAGGAGAATTAAACCAAAAGAGAAAAAAAAAAAAAATGGAAAATGAAAATCATCATCTATGCAGCCTTGTCTTGCTAGGCTTAATTGAGTGCGGGTCTTTATTTTCTTTGGAGAAGTCTGAGATTCAAAATTTTAATTTGTGTTTTTTCCCTGAATTTCATCAGTAAAAAACGGGTGCATTAGGGTTTAATGTTGCATATTATCGACATAAACTCCTCTTCATAATTCTCGTGATTTATTTAACTCTAGGGTTGAAAATTTCCAGCGGGATTGCTGGTCTTACTGAGTGGACTAAGAATTTGAATGGATGAGTTGGAGAACATCCGATTGACAAGAAATGAACATATTGGGACGCTTAATTTCTGATACTCGAAATTGTAATTCATTGTCTTCTTACATTTACCAACAAAAGGATAGGGTTTAGTATTGCACTGTGGTTGAAAATTTCCATCCGATTTATTATTCTCTAGTAGGTGGACTAAAAATTGAATGGATGTTCCTAAAGTAGATAAATGTGAATCATTGAAAAGAAATTGGGAATTTTCAGATAGTTTGGACAAATGGGTTGGATTTAGGCTGTAAATTATTTGCATTATATACTTCACAGACTTAGAATAACATGCCTTCAAATTAAGCGACCTATGAAGTAATTTTCTTTTCTCAGTCTTCCCTTGAAAAATTAATTTTTCAGTGCAGTTGCAATAGGGTTTAATTGATCTTTTGACACTGCATGAAGTGGAATTGTTTTTAATTTGGATGTTTTCCTACCTTTCTGTTTTTTCTTAATTGAATATTTATTTATTTATTTATTTATTTATTTTTTGTAAGACAAAGTTATGTAAGTTTATTTCTAGGAGATGAAATAAAAGATGCATTGTTGCCCCTTATTTTAAAGGCTTGGATCCTTTTGAGGATAGGTAAGTCTGGTATCTATGCCATGAGGAAAAGAATTCAAATAAGAAATCTGTCCATGCAGTATACATGCAGTGGAAGATATCTTAAAAAATTCAACAAATTCAAGAGAGGAAATGATCTGGGCAAGTTTCACCCTTTAAAGGACAAAGGTATCTAGCAAACACATGACATGCACATGCAACAGGGTTTTTCTTTCTTTCTTTTCCTTCCTTTTTAAGTTGGCCGTTCTGCTGCTCTGTAGAGCAATTATCCTCCATTAGATCCTTGCTTGCCCAACTATTTATGTGTATGATAGGCATTTTCATCACTTTAACTGAAAGGTGGATTCTATTTCTTTCCGGATAAGCTAGAATTTCTATGGGCAGATGATGATTCTGATCAGTTTTAGAATGTGCATGTTATCATTATGACATGGCTCTTAATCATATGAATTGATGCATAATTGCTGCTTTCTTCAAACCACTAGCAGGGTCAATGCATGCCCAAGAGGGGCAGGCCCCACCCCCCCTCCTCTTCTCAAGTCATTTTCTGCCTCCGCTACTGCTTTCAAACAATTAGTTTTTAGCTTCAATTTCTCTGCAGCTTGAAATTATTAACTGTTCCTGCATCAGCAGGTCCTCTTCAGGAATTAATTCCCAGGAACTAATTTGGGGTTTTTCTTTTTCCTAGTCCTTAGGCTTAGGCAAACTAGGCTAATTTATCGATATTTGCTTTGTCCTCTTTCATATGTTGCATTGGAAGTAGGTATGATGACTTGATCCCATGTTTCCATCTATGATTTGTTTCAGAATAAACATTTAGTATGCTCATTGGAGCCTTATCCAGATTATTTTTTTTTAAAAAAAAACCCAAAAAAAAGAAAAAGAAAGAAAAGAGAATTATGTTCATTGGAGTTTTGGTTGCATGTCTTCATTTAACAAGTGTTCAAGCTTATTGATATTGAAATTTGGATCTTATTTATGTAAATATGCTTCTTAGATCAGTTACTGCTTAAATTTGAGCTTCATATACGAATGCAATGATTTTTCTTCTAATCTAAGTTTTGGCAGCAATTCCTTATTTCAAATAGATGGAAAGGTCTCTCCCTTCTCTCACATTCAAAGGCTCTATTTCTGAAGCAATTGTTGAAGCCAAAAGGCAGAGGAAACTTTTTGTAGTCTACATTTCAGGTAAATGCTCTTCATTGGGTTTATATTATTTTTTTGTTGGAAGTCCAATACCTGTATCTAATGCATGCTTCGTTGATACTTTTCTTCCTGTAATAAGTTTTAAAGAGAAGCACCCTGGTGAAGAATTCACTCTTATTTAGTTTTTTATCCTCATGGACATAATAATGGAAAAGCATCTTGAATTCAAATCCTTCCATGGAGTAAGAAAAACGTAGGGAATATGGAAGGGTGAAATGCTTGGAATTAGTAATAATGAGATTCCTTTTTGGTTTCCATTTCTGGATTATAAATGTTATAATTAGTAATTTGTGGTTATGTCAATGTCTTTCTCGTTGAAGAGTTGCTCAAGAATTTCCATTTTATGTACTCCTTTTCTTTCCTTTATATTTGATGCTAATGGCTCCTTTCTGATGAATAACATATAGGCATTCCCGTATTTTTTTCTTAGGTTAATTTTTTTTTTATTTTTCCCTTTTATTCCTTTTCCTTTCTTTTGTCTCTTTATCTTTTTTCAACAAGACTTCCAAAGTTTAGTAGTTAATGGTGAGGGAGTCCTTATCTTTAGTTAGGGTACCTTTTGTAAATCAAATTTGGCATCTATTAACCATTTACTTATTCATTTTTATGGAATAAGAAACTGAGGAATTTTAAAAAAGAAAAGGAATAATCCAGCAAAGGATGGACAATCCTTTTAAGTAAATGAAAGAACAAAAACATCCAAGTCCTAGACCCCAGCCAAAACAAATACATCATTGTGAAGCCACAAACCAGAAACCTGGTTAGAACATTTAGAGGGAAATATCCCCAACACACTCAACAAAGGATGAGGCTTCCTCTTAGTCAAGTGATCAACCTCTTGATTTGCCAACATTAGCAATTAAATGAAGGATGGAATCATGCCCTTAGACAAATTTTGAAACCCTTACATCCTTTGATGTATCTCCAAGGTTCTCTCCTATGGTCCCACCCATGGATTCTCAGGAGATAGCAGTTGTGGAGCCCTTTCTGCCAAAAGGTTTTTTTCATCAAGATAGGGTTTGAAGTATTGGGCGAGTCTGGTACGCCTTGGCCTTATCATATTTGCCTCAGCTAGGTCCAAGATGATTCCGATACCCAAATTATGATTTATAGCATTGAACATTGATTTGGTGCTAACTCATTTTGAATCGTCTAACTCACTGTTTTTTTGAATAAAAACTTGTTTGACTTGACCAAGCTTCGGATTCAACCCTAATACCCCAAGTTATGTCACAAATCCCTCATCTTCTTCTTCATCCACAAAATTGCCCTTCTTCTTTGCCTGCTAATGCTATTGTGGCAATTGAAAGTTAAGAAGCAACGATCCGACACTAATGTTCTCTCTTCCTTCAATTATTGTCTTCAAATTCTTTTTGCTACTGGCTACATCTTCAACAATTATGTGGATTTTTTGCTAGCGACGACATCTTAGCGGTGCCTTCATTTTTCTTGCATAGACATCTTTGACTATACTTCATGGACCTTGAAAGCTTGAGAACAAAGATTCACCCTTAGTTGGAGAAGAAGATTCAGATTTGGGAAAAGAATGGGTATTGGGTATTTTTTTACATACCAATAATATATGGTATTATATTATAGTATTATCTGGTATTATGCATTATTGATTAGATGTATGGGCCGAAGATGGGATTTCAAAAATATATATTGAAGGTAAATGAGGATATTTGTATGGCTATGGGCATAAAGGTAGGAACATGAATATTTATATGGTTATAAGTATAACGGTTGATAGATTAATTGATTTATAATTGAGTGTATTATACTTATAAATTTGAGAAAAATAATTAAAAATGATAAATTTCAATATCAATTAATATGTTTTACTAATTAATTAATAAAAATATAATTGTTTTATCATATTGATTAATCATTATTATTATTTTTTTTAATTTTTTGAGCTACTAAATTAACTTATTTGTGTATTGTTTGATATCAATCCGAGTTATTGACACCGATGTGCTTTGGTACCTTTTTGGTCAATGACTGATACTACGACTTTTGAATCATGCAACAAGATGCTTATTCTATGACTAACTTTGATCAAGTACTAATTTTTAGTGAATCACATCAGTTTTTTCCTCCTTAAATCATTGGCCTTTTCTTCTTTGTTTTTTTTTTTCAATCTGCATTTTCAGGTGAAGATGCAGAATCAATTCGTTTAGAAAATTCAACATGGGCAGATCTGAATGTAGGTTTTTCTATTTTACAGTTATTTCCTTATCTTCTTTTTCTTCTCTTTTGTTTTTTCTGTTAGTCATGACCAGAATGACCATGATGTTTATTGTCATATCTTGCCTCCAGGTGGCAGAAAAGCTATCAAAGTACTGTATTCTATTACACATCTTGGAGGGAAGTACTGAGGCATCACATTTTTCTGCAATATGTATCCTCTGCTTAAATAATGTTTCTTGACATATGAAAATGACACTTTCCAATTATCACAATTTTTCACGGGATATCAATCATGGGGTATCCTCTATGGCAATTTGGCATTCAGCTCTACAAATATCATATATTTAACATGCCAAGGTCTAAAGATACTAGTTATGGTAGTGTGCAGTAAATTTTGTTTGACTTTTATTTAGGGTGTGGGGTTTTGTGCATCGTTAATTTTCTGAATTGCTATGTTGTACTTATTGTCAAGGTGATTGGTTAACACTGCGAGCATTTTCTTTTTTCTTATGCACAATTTGTATGGAGAATACATATATTTATGATAATCTAATTTATGTACTGTGGGCATCACCTTTTAGGAATTAGCATGGATGGTGTCTTGCCTCTAGTTTTGGTTTTTCTTTTCCATATCTTTCCTTCAAGTATTGTAGGCCCAATCTTTGTTTTTCTTTTCCACAGCCTTGCTTCAAACCGTATTTGGTTATCTCTTTTACACTCCTACCATTGTGAGTTTCTAGAGCGATTAGAAATGGGCTTTTCCCTATATTTTCTACCTTAGAGTTTTGGAGCTCAAATATAATTTTGATTCTTTTATTGCAACCAATAAAATGCATGTGCTGGAAACCTAATTTTGTTTTTGTGGTTGGATTCCCAAAGCGTAGCTGCAAAGAATTATGAGCTATGTGTCTTGGACTTAGTCTTTTCCTAAGCTCATGCGACACCTAGACAAGCCAAGACCCTTGATCTTGCTAAGTCAGCCTGATGGGGGAAAGCCTTTTAAAGTTTATTCAAGGAAGAAAGGGAAGACCTAAGTAACTTTAAGTAGGATTAATATTAATTAGAATTGAATTGGGATTGGTATTTGTTGGAGTCTAATTAGGATTAGCTAGTTGAGTTATAATATAATTAGAATTTGAGTCATGATTGGTTATTAGAGTCCTAGTAGACTTTGGATGTTATAATTAGAATTAGAATCATAATAGGTTATTAGAGTCCTAGTAGACTTTGAATTTCTTAGAGAAGCCTATAAATAGGTTAATCAATGTAAATCAAAGGGATGAATTGATATGAATAATATTATATTTTCTTTCAGTGCAAGGTTGCAACCCTCAATGGTGAGACTCCATTGATTTTCTTCTAGGTGAGACTCCTAGAAGGCCTTAGTGAGACTCTAAGGTTTTCCATATTTTCTTCATTGTTTCTTCTTTCTCTCTATTTCTTATCTTATAATTTTTTCTACCATAAAATTTATTCCTTGTTCCTCTCCTTACACCCTAAAAATAAAACCGTAACCCACCTACCCTTGAGTGTAGGCAACCATCCTAGGGTTGTCCTACATCACATCCTTACTCCCGATACTTAACTTGCCAGGCTAAGATACACACGACTTGGAAGCTTTAGAAGGTATAATAGGCAACTTTTAAAGAATGAAAGCTTTTATTACTCAAAGGAAGCTTTACAAGTGCTTTGGAATTCACTTACTTGGTGTCTTAGCCAAATGAGGCCCTCCACCAATGGAACTCTTTGGGACCTTAAGGGGTTCCTTACAAATCATGAATATTCTAGAACACCCTACACAATTCTATATACAAGCCTATGTATATACAAGAGATCTCTAGAATTCTCTAGAGAGCCTTGGACTCCTCTCATGCTTTCCACCATAGTGTAGAGATGTGTGGACATCTCTAGACATCTCTAGAACCTTCCACACTCTTCCCACCAATGGCTAAGTGTAGGAGTATCCAAAAGCTTCCTAGGCTCTATATAAACCCATGGGAAGGCTCACTTGAAGCATCTTGTGACATATGACTTTATTTTCCTGTTGGAATGAGTAACCATTTGCTCTTATGTATGTTTAATTTGCTATTGATAATGTCTTTGTTTCAGTTTTCCATCTTCAAAAAAATTCAATTTCAAGTTTTCTTGGTAAAATAAGTCCCTAAAAAAAATTTCAGATTCAGCTTATCCAACTGTGCATGGTAAGCTAGAACAGTGATTTCAATAGTGTTATTCCAGTTTTCTTCTCTTAAAAAAAATTGGAATTCCTAGTTATTAAGCTCTCCTTCCTGGTTTCCTATGGAATCCAATAGCATTGTGTTGAATGCCTAATTATCGCATTCTCCTTTCCCTTGAAATACCTCCATCCTTTGCCCAAATTGGAATTTGAGAACTTTTTTTTTTAGAATAGTTTTCTGTTCTCCATAATAAAAAATATGGAAAAATGTTTGACAACCAAAAATTGTTTTCTAATTTATGTTCTTAAAAACAGAAAATAGGGTGTTTTCAAATAATATCTTTTAGTTGTTTTCTATTATTTTCACTTGTATTTTTAGGGTTGTTTTAAGAAATAATTTTACAAACGTGTAAAATGGTTATAAAAAAAACACTAGATATAAAAATTATTTTTAAAACATATTTAAAAATATTAAAAAACAGGTTAAAAATATTTTAAGTTTTCAAATAGACTTTTATTCTACAAAAATCAAAGAATAATTTTCAAAAATTGTTTTCAAAAACTATTCTTCATAATTGTTTTTGAAAATAGTTACCAAATAGACCTTAAATGTCCATGAGGCATTTTGATCATGTGATGAATGGTTGAACTTCAACTTGTAGTAGCATCTCTTCTATATTTGCTAAGTGGATAGACATGTCTGCTTTGTCCATAACAAGAACTTGTGCACATAGGGAGAGGGTTTGGGCTAGTTACCACATAAAAGTTACAAACAAGTCTTGGGCACATGGGAGTGGTTACTTTAGTGCAGTTATGAAAATAAAGTCATATTCAGGGGATGATTTTAGACATATCATAACGACATATAGGAATGGAGAACAAAAAGTGGCATGGCTTAATTTTTTTTTATTGGCAAAGAGTCTTCTAGAGGTAAAAGTGCCTAATAAAAAGGGACACGCCCTAAGAACAGGTGGGGGCATAAAGGGTGCCAAAACGGTGGAAAGAATAAAAAACAAACATCCTCAACAATAAATTGCCATCTAAGCTCTAGACAATTAATGAAGTCTAACAAAGATGAAGGACCATCAATAAAAGGTTGTTGAGACCATTAGGAGAAGTGGCTAATAAGGGAGTTCTTGAGCAATTAATTTGAGCACTCAACACCACTAAAAAAATATATAATTGCATTAACAATCGCAAAGGGGCTGCTTTCTAATCTTTCTTCCTCCTCTTCCTTACGGAACTCCTATTCTAGCCATGAAGAGACTCTCTCATTGAATTGGGGAGAATCTAAGAGATACTGAAAAGAAAAACCAAATAAAATACCATAATCTTCTTGCTTTCCCATAGTGGATGAGGATATGATTAGTCGCTTCTTTTTTCTTCCACTTGTAGCAACAATTTGTAATAGCTTACCTTATTCTTTTAAACTAATCTAAGGTTTGCAACCTTGCCTCAATGGGATCCCATGCAAAAAAAAAAAAAAAGAAAAAAAAAAAAAAGACAAAAAAGAGGTCCACCTTGGAACGGGGTTAAAGAGCTCCAAACCTCCTCCAAGGTGAAAGCCTCTCCATCACCCAACACCGAAGCATGATAAAAGGATCTAATAGAGAAATTCCTGCCCTTATTACCTTCACAAACTAACCTATTGTCATCTTCTTTGAGACTTTTCTTCTCAGGAAGGCTTTTAAGCAAATCATCGTCACCGTTCAACTCTCAATCATGGAATGCCTTAAGAAGTATGGGTTTTAAAGCCCTGACCCACTTGTAGCCTCCTAAACAAAACACAAAAAAGGGAAAACATCTCCCAAAATAGAGTTGTCACCTCAAATATCTAGGCAAAACATCACTTTCCTCTATTGCTCACCTTGAAGTTGATTTTAACATGGAACACCCTTTATTGTCTTCTTATTTGTTTCCATAAACCAACACCATAGTCCTCCCTTCCTTTGTAGGATTCAGGAAAGCCAACCTCCCAACTCTTTCTTATACCTTCCTTTAATGACTTGCCTACAAAATATGTCCCTTTTCAAAGCAAATCTCCAATACTATTTTTCAAGCTAGGCTTTTTTGAGAGTAAATGAGGCTTCAAAACCTAGATTCTATTTCTTTTTATCCCTTTAATACTCGCCTACAAAAGATGTCCATTTTCAAAGCAACCCCAATACTATTTTTCTAGCTAGGCTTTTTGGGGAGTAGATGGGGCTTCAAAACCTAGATTCCATTTCTTTTTATCCTTACAAATGGATGACCACTTCACAAGGTGGAGTTCCTTCTCAAGGACTTCGCTCCCCTATGGGTAGTCTAATTGGATTTTTTCCAATCTCAAGGCCATCGTTAAAGGGATAATGAACAAGGACATGAAGTAAATAGCTAGACTAGAAAGAATACTTTTATGTAGAGTGAGTTTCCTACCCTTTGATAGGTATGTTGCCTCCACCTTGACAACTTTTTATGAAATTTCTCCTCTACTACATTCCAAACCATCAAAGACTTAACGAGGCTCCTTGAGGTAGACCAAGTACTTGGCAGACAAGTTCCCTACCCCATTACCCACCAAGGAAGCTAGGTCCTCTATATTAGGGATCTTGCCACAAAAATTAATTCACTTTCTCCTAGTCAACTTCCACATGATGGGATCCAACTCAAATATGTCAACAGTTTTGAGCATGGCTCATAGAAGAGGAGGGTATCATTAGCAAAAAGGATGTAGGAAACATCCACTCACTCTCTTTCCTTCCTACCTTGAAAATTGAAATAGAACTACCTTCCTTGCCTTCCCTAAAAGAAAATTAAGAGTCCCTATTAGGGGTGGAACTTGGACAAGTTGGCCTGACCTAACCCAAACCCAACTTTATGTTTGGACGGGTTTGGGCAAATATTTTCAACATTTGAGTTTAGGTTAAGTTTTCTCGACCTGTACTTAATTTGGGTTAAGCTCAAGCCAAGGTTTGAAAAACCTGAGCATAACCCAAACTCGATTTGATGTTTTTATAATATTTATAATGTTTATTATTGTATAATAATATTCATTTTCTTTTTATATTTTAAAGAAAGAATATCAAATTATAAGTATATCATATGTTTTCTTATTTTTTTAGAAGGATATATAAGTTCGTTTTTACTTTTTTATTGTTATCTTGAAATATGTCTTATTATTTAAATTTTGGTATAAATATATAGAAAAAGGTTTTTTAAAAAACATTATGGATGGATTTTGAATCATGCAATCCAATCAATCCGATCAACTCGAGTTTAACCCAATCAATTTGAGTTTAACCTTACCAACCCAAGTTTAACTTGACTAACTCGAATTCAACCAAAGTTTTAAATAAAAAAGGTTGCATTAGATTTGAGTTCGGGTTAGAGGTCGGGTTGGTTTGAACTTGGGTTGATTGTTTCTTAATTCAGGTATGTCTTGAGTTAGCCATCAAACCAACCAACCCACCCAAGTTGCAACCCTAGTCTCTATCACCAAGACAAACAAATAAAGAGAGAGGGGTCCCTCTTGCTTTAGGGCCGTTGAGCTTAGGAAAAAACCTATAGGGATGTTGTTCACTGTGACAAAGTACCTCACTGTTAAGATAAAATATTGAGTCTATTCAATCCACTTTTGCCAAAGCCCATTTTACTTGACACCTCCAAATGAAGGCCCTAGTTAACATAGTCTCTAATTTACAAAATATACTCCCACTAGAAGTCCTCATCCTTGCATCAATGGCTTCGATGGCAATCAGAGCTGCAATTGAAATTTGCTTGCCCTATATATGCATTATAAGATTCTGACACTACTTTCCTAATCACTTTTACCAAGAAGCTTCTACAAACCCTCCACTATAGTTGTTGCTGTGTTTCAGCTCCCCATTCCTTCCTTTGGAGCAACCCCAAATAAAGTAGCATTCAAACTCCTCTCAAACATCCACCACTCCTCTATGACCCCTAAATAACTCTAGCATGCTACCCTTAAAAAAATCGTAACCTGCCAAAATGCCATTGAGAAACCATGGCCTAGGGGGCTTTACACCCCCTTAATAGTGGAGCATGAACTTCCTTCTCACAAAAAGGCTCCAAATTTAGAGAGTTGTCTCTACAAAGTCTTAAAAATGCAATCCACTAGTGCTAGGTCTTGAATCAGTGGACCTGTCAATAAAAGTTGGAAGTAGTTCACTACCCCTATAGGACTTCCTTAGCCAAGCCCTGGTTGCCCTCAGCCTCCTAAAGAGATTACACCTTTGGTGAGCAAATGCCATCCTGTGGAATAACTTCTATTTTTGCCCCATTCTTTGAACCACAGTTCCCTCAAAATCTACCTCCAAGATGTTTCTTCCAAAATAGCCCAGTTGCTGAACTCTATCAATGCTGTCTTTCTTGCCTCTGATCATCTAAAGACAATGGGCCTTCTTGTTTTACTATAATTGTTTGTTTGAACAAATAGTGTAACAGATATTTAGCCTTGTGGCTCTTGGTAAAATTTCTCCTTGATGCTAGTTTTCTTCTCCCTCTCATGCCCATAATTTGACCATAAAATTCTGACATTATTGTTCTTATTGCTCTTCCTTAATAGACTTCAACTTGGGTTTATTATGGAGTTTTGTTCATTTAGAATTTCAACTCGTACTTACTCACTTTGTGACACTTGTGTTGCAATTGTAATGTTTTTCTTGTTCAGTAGATAGCTAATTCTCTCTAATATATGATGAAATCAAGAATGTCCTTACATCAACCTGTACAGACCCGCAGAAACCTGCCCCTTGTATAACAGTTATTGGGTACAATGGTGTGCAACTTTGGCAGAATGGTACAACATTTGCATGCATAGGAAATATATATATATATATATATATATATATATATATATTTATTTTATGGAAAGCATAAATGGCAACCTGAAACATATTCTAAATTGTTAGTTATTTTTCTTTCTACTTGAATCTCCAGAAGGCTTTGTTGCTGCTGAAATTCTGGCATCAAATCTTGAAAAGACATGGCTGAGTCTTCATATTCAGGTATAGTAGAACAGGTGTCACTCACTATGCATTGACATAATACCAACATTCCTTTATCATGGGAACTACTCCTTTCTTCAATCCTTGTGCTTCTATCTTTGCTCAGATGCTTCAGGAGCTGATATTTGTTCCGACCTTTTTTGATTAATTGTAATTATCATTCTGGTTATAAGCTAATAAGACATATGCATAATAGATATACTGCGTATGTATGTCAAAGAACAATGGTTTTATTTTTTTTCTTTAAATGTTGTTTCGGTTGAGAAGCTCCAAATTTCATCTAAACCATATTTGGAGTACCAAAATTCTGGAGTTTCAATGTGTTTCCCTGCATTCTGATAAGTTTTATTGTGTTTCAACTGAACAACATTGTTTAAAGGAGGAAAATTGAGCAGAACTATTTATATACATACATATAACCAATGGCAGGAGTTAATCTTAATTCCAGTTATGAATCTGGTTTTTTTCTCCTCTTAGCATCAAACTCATAGAAAGTGATATCCATCATAGAAGGGAGATTGCATGTAAAATTAAGGTTAAATTGAAGAAATGCATCTAGAGTTTGTGCGATTGTTGAATTCCCATGAACTTACAAGCTAAAATTCTGAGGCTGTAAATGCTATGTAGTTAAAACTTAGAACACATGTTAACAAATGAACCTAGGTGAAATAATGGCATTAAGATGGATGAGTGGTAATCATTCCTCTTGGAGGGGGCACAGGGTTTTGAGGATGAGATGAGGAAGAATTGTGTTGGATTATATGGACGGGTGCAATGGAGACTAATGAATGTACCAGTGAGGAGAAGTTACTTAAGTTGAAGATGCTCAAAGGACGTGAGGAGGATAGAAAAGATCAAAGCAAGCTTGTCTTCGGTAGTGGTAAATTACATGCTGGTGTGTCATAATGGAGGACATTGCCCTACATAAGACTGAATGGTAGACAAGGATTCATGCAGCAATCTCAAAATAGTTTGGATGTAAGGTTTTGTTGCTCTATATTGATGTAATTGATAAGTGTGCTTTTCATAAGGTTTTGTGCAATCTCAAAATAGATTATTGAGTGTAAATTTACTGTTTTGGTACTTGCATAAAAATATACATCTTCTGAAGCACTCTGTAGTTTCCATCAATTTAATGCTCTGGAACTCCAGTACCTGCTTCATGATATTGGCACTGGAGCATATCCTGAACTTAACTCTTTCAATTGTTGCATTTATTTATAATGTGTTGCAGGAAACAACAGCAACTGTCTTAACTGCGGCCCTTGCATCGAAGAAATCTGATCCATTGGCTTCTGGGGCTCCTAATATTGCCTCACTTCAGCCAGGAAGTTCTTCAAGCATGGATGTTCCTTCATCTTCAACAAATAAAGATGTTGAATCCTCAGAGGCTAGACCCTTAGTTGCTTCTGAGATAATAGAGGAAAATAAAAGTTGTGAACACCCAGTTAAGGTAACTTTAACTGCAGCATTCAGTCCTTGAATATTTTATTCACAGTTTTTTTATGGTATGGTTGGCCTATTACAACATATATTTAGCCAAAAAAGGATATTAGCCTATCATGTGTATTTTTCATGGTCAGGAGAATATTGAAGTGGGTGATGCCACATCCTCAAAGGTTCTTCATGCCAATGAGTTGGACAGTGGTGAGAATGAACAGCCAACCTCTTTGAATGCAACAGCAAAAGAATTGCTTCCTATAACAGCAGATCTCAACAATTCTGAAGGTTGTCCTATATCTCCCACCGTTAAAGATGGATGTCCTGTCCCAGAAGAAAACAGCAATTTCACCAATCCTCATCTAGAAGTTTCCGAAGGATCTTCACAGTCTATTCCTACTGAAGTGAATCAAGCTGTAGTAGATACAAAGACTGAAAATGTAGAAGATCAGAAGGCTGGTACATTGGATATTTCTACAAATAAATCAACTGATGTTCATTTGAACATCCGATTGCCTAATGGTAATAGTCTACAAGAGAAATTTCCTGTGACAAGCACCTTGAGTATGGTTAAAGACTTTGTGGATCAAAACCAAGCAAGTGGTATCGGCTCTTATGACCTAGCTGTTCCTTATCCTCGGAAGGTATTCAAGGGTCAAGGTATAGTAAAACTTCAATAAATTAATAACCTCATTTAAATAATAAAATCTTTTGGTCCTGATTCGGGTCAATTTACTAAATTAATAACCTTGTTAAATGTATAAGATAATAAATATTTTAGAAATCCTTAAGGGGCTAAGGAAATATAAATTAATAGTTGATGACGTACATAACAAAATAGCAAACAAAAATTCATGATACAATAGAACTTTTTAGGACTTCTATTTTCTCAATTCAACTCTTTCTCAAAATATGCATGTCTACCTTTTCTTTGTACCTAAACTGAACTCAACCTCAACCTTAATTTTTTGTAATGCATACACTACATTTGGTATTTTTTTTTAATGTACAAGTACAGTAATAGAAACATGATGCTCTTTGTAAATTGATAAATATTCATTTATTGATAAATTAATAGATTATTTACTTATTGATAAATCAATTACCCCACTAAGATAATAATTTCTTTTGGCCCTAAGAAATATTATTTTATTAGGGTTTTATTGTATGAATATAGCATACTTAGCTTGCCTACTTGTTTTGATGGGTAAATTAGCTTGACTGATTTAACATTGACCAGCATTACCCATTCTTTTATAGGCAAAGATATCCTTGTTATTCCAATTCACTGCTTTCTTTTACTAAATTCTTTTGCATTCATGAAGGTTTTTATGGATAATGTTACTTCAGACAATCAATATTTGTGGTTCATAGTACACCATTATGCTATAGGTTACACATATGTGGACATGATGGAAACATATATTAGTTTTAATGTAAGTAATCCTATTTGATTGGAAAAATATTTTTTTTGTGTCACAATAGATTATGCCTCTAAAAGTAGATTTTCAAGAGATGAAAGTAGCCTTCTTTAGTAGATGGCCCATACCAAATTTTTTTTATTTTTTTATTTTTTTTATCAAAAACAAGCATACTCTTTGCAATGAAGGGTAAAATACAGAGAAGGGTGACCAATGTTAAGGAGCATGATATGTATATTGAGCCTAAATCCTATAAGTTTAAGCTTTTAGTAAAATTGGTAATTCAACATAGTATTAGAACTTGGTTTGGCAAGAGGTTTTAGGTCTCCAATTTGCATTTCCCTTGTTTGTTGTTTGTTGGATATGAATCCAAATTTTGCCTGTCTCTGTTGGTTGAATATGAATCCAAATTTTGTCTGTCTCTCCACGTACGAGTATGGGGCTGCATGTGAGGGAGGGTGTTAAGGAGCATAATATGCATATTAAGCCCAAATCCTATAAGTGTAAGCTTTTAGGAAAATTGGTAGTTCAACAACCAATCCTTCCAAAATGTGCAATTGTTGATCACAAAGTAGAAATGTATACTATATTCCATATAAAACTTAAACGATCTCTATAAACTCCAAATAAAAAAAATTAGTGTACCGACACTATAAATCTTCTATATGTTTAGGGAGGAAAAAAGCCTCCAACACAAGAAATTAGGTTCTTTTGCTCTTGCTTGGTTAACTTGTCTGCGACTTGATTAGCTGAGTAAGGAACGTAAGAGAAGGAGCATCCCACCTCACTAGAAATATCTATAATTTTGCACAGCCAACTATTTAAATTCCAGCTCCTTATTAGATACTTGAGAAATAACGACAGCAAAATCTCCTACATTTAGGTTGGATAGACACAATGTTTTCTCTCTATAGTATGAACTCATTCAATTCACATGTTGATGAAAAGAATACTATTTTGATTTTTTGTGATTCATGGCTTTGTCTTGCTTTCAAAATTGGTGCAGATCTGAGCAAATCATTATCAGACTTGGAATTGCTCAATAGACAAGCACTGATGGTGGTTCCACATCAACGAGCTGTGGCTCACCATAGAGGAGTGTCTTCATCCAGAGATCTAACAAATTCTACCAATGATTCTGGTTCAGCAAATGACAGCAATGGAGGATATTTTGCACTCTTGAGAAGTTTCCTATCTTACTTGAATCCTCTCTCCTATCTTGGTAGTACTGCCAATTCATCAAATTCTGAACAGGAATCCCAAAACGGCATGTGGGAATATCGTGAGTTTCAATATCCCATCATACCATTAGTTAATTTGTGCTGGATTTAAAACTTACAAGTTGATTACTTTCGATTGCAGCTTAAGATTAGTCCCATAATTTCTCCTAATGATTTTTCTGATTCTGCCAATAACACATTCAATATAAACTAAGGTGGTGTTTGTTTTTTTGGCTTTTTACCGAAAACAATTTGTTTTCAGAATTTAGATTGTTTGTTTTTCTACTTTTTCATAACTTATTATAAACTTTTTACTAAATAGAAAGAACCAAAATATGTAGCTTTTTCTAAATAGAAAAAATAACATATTGATTTTTCTTTACTTTTTAATACTTAATAGAAATAAAATACTACAAAAACAAACAACCTAATATTTAACACTATTAAGCATTAAGGTTCTATTTAGAATTAAGTAAAAAAACAAACACCACCTAAGTTTAAGTACTGTAGCTACTTTTTCTTGCTCTAAAAACTACCATATTTTGCATACAAGGAATTTTGCCTAGCACTAGTCAATCCCCTGTTTTCTTAATTTCCTGCTATCTTAAACCTTCAGTTGTGTATTACCTGCTATACTAAATCTTTAGTTCTTCAAATGAATTGGAAACTTCTCTTTTTTCTTTTTTTCAAATCTTTTTTTGGTGGGGGGTAGGTTGCAGAATGGTATTGATGACATCTCATTTGAGACATCTTTGTCAGGATGGATCTTAAATCAGTCCAGACATCCCTGTGTTATTCTTCTTTACTTGAAGTCATTTCAGTTTGAAAGTAAATCCAGAGAAGAGCTTGATTCCGGTTTGAGGAAGTGGAGAATGTTGCTAGAAGAGTTTGTTGTTAGGGTTTAGGACCAGTTTCTGTCTGCCTATCCACCTTGTTTTCCTACTGGGGTTTCATTTGAGGGGAAGAATGTTTGGAATGCAGTAGTAGAAATCAAGGAGGCTATCAGAATGGAAGAGAAATATCTTTAGATAGAGGGGGATCAACTTCAAACAAAAGCACTTTAGTGATTGTCCCTACCATATGTTGCTTTTCAAAATCCAATGTTTGGTTGAGAATGGGCTTCTAAAGATTTATAGAATTTTTTTGTTGAAAGAAATGGAAAAGAAAAGGAAATGCCATTTGATGGGTTACAATGAGATATGCTCTCTAATGATGGTAAGAGTCTTGGAATTAGAATATTTGTTGAATTTGAACAAAGGTTTGATGGGTGGGTGGTGTTAGAAGTCTGCTACAGATAAGGAGTGTCCATTGAGAAGAGTCATAAGGGACAAGTTTATAAAAAAAAAAAGTACAACAATAAAATTGGGGGATGGTTTTTTGAGGTGTGTGGGATTCATATGGAGTTGGAGTTTAGATGATATTGGGAGAATGGGAGGATTTTTTGAGATCTCCTTGTTGTTTAGTAGGGAGGGGGGATTGAATGCACTTTTGGAAGGATGTTTGTGGTTGGAAATGTAACTTCGAGATTTCAGCTTCCTGGTCTATAGATTTTGTGATAATGAGGTTCAGGTGGCAAAGTCTCAGGAGTAGAATAGGGACTAATTGACAGATTCATCTAGGAGCATAACACCTTCCCTTCAAAGGAGGTTTGGATTCCATCGGCATTTGATTTCTGTTCATTTTGCCAGTTTGGGAGAAAATTCTTGCATGTGATAGATGCGTTAGCAATATGGGAAGCTAGACAGATGGTTTCCCATGTAGGAGATTTTATTCCTTTGTGAAATCTGGCTAAATTTGACTTTTTGAACTAGTATACAATTATCTGCTTTTTTATCAGCTGTAGGAAAAAAAATTGCAGGGAAGAAACAATGAAGTTTTGGTGGAAGACTCTTTGCTTGATGTGGTCCATTTGAAAGAGTGTGATGGAAGATGTTTCGAGGGAGGGGAGAACTGCAAATTGGTTTTATGAAATTTCTTTGTCCATTCTTTATACTCTTGGTCTTCTCTGATCTTAGATTGTAATTTCTGATCCATTCTTGATTTGTGAACGATACAAGGACTTAAGGTGACCTTTATCTTTGCCTTGGCACTCTTTGTACACATCTTGTGTACTTGTACTGCACCCATTTTTCCATGCTTAGGAGGGGGGATACTGGGCAGCTCTTGGAAGGTATCAGGTGAGGGGGAGATGAAATCAGGTGGTAGTTGTCCAGACGAGGAGCAGTTGCTAAATATTATTATTGGCCTTTATGCCCTAGTGTAGAGGTTGGATATAGGTGTCCTTCAAAGAAGATTGAAAGCCACAGAGTGTCTTTGCACTGGCACATGCTAAGCATTCAATTGTGTAGAGGAAAAATAATTCCTAATTAATGCTGCATGTGTAGGAAGATCAGGAGGCAGCAATGCTCTGCATGTTAAGTAGTCAGTTGAATCTGTTGCCTTCATGCTACAGTCAATAGCGTGCTTTTTTTGGGGTGGGGTGGGTGGTAACAAAGTCAGTGTTTATGGTGTGTGATAGGAAGCATGCATGAGTGATGGTGCCTTGTATGTGATGGGTTGTAATTTAGAGGCAAATAATTAGGAGAAGCTTTCAAGGAGAGGAGCTTTCTATTCAAAAAGTTGAAGCAAATGATAATGAATGTGGTTCTCTTACTGGCCACATGTGAGTAGTTCAATGCCTTCCCTTAATTGGGCCTTGTTCAGCTGAGATTTGGGTTGTTTCTGTTCTTTTGGATGTAGCTTGGATGGTTCACTTGTACATGGGTGATACTCCCTTTGGCTATTCCAATGTTATTTCCTTTCCTGCCAAAAAGAGAGGAAGCAAGGGAAAAAGTGCAAAAAAAAACTCCCACATTCCTGTTTGCAATGCTTATTCTATAATTAATTTCTGTTTTTTTTTTAAATGTGGTTGGGATTTGTTCTCTAATTGGTACTACTTTTGTGGCTTCTGGTATTTGAGTCTCTTGGTTTATCCATATTATTAATGCCTAAGCAACATGAATTAGTGATTTTGCAGTTACTGTCTTCGACTTCTTTAAACAAGGAGAGAGGGGGGCGGTGGAAAGAATGCTGTTGATATTTAGTTTTCCATTCTCACCTATTCTGTTTTTGACTTTTACAGGACCAAACCCTGCACTTCAGAACAACCTCAGAGCCAGAGGAACAGAGAGACCCTTTACTCGCCCCTCCCCAGATCAAAGCAGTTCTACCACCAGCAGAAGTGATGAAAGGAGCAAGCAACCAACAGCCTCCAGGTATGGGAGCAACATTCACACATTGAAGCATGATGAAGACGATGATCGGTTCAGTGACAGAAACGCCTTCTGGAATGGGAACTCTACACAGTATGGTGGCAACAACGACGGCAACTGAGATGTCAGGAAAAACATTCTACACAACCTGCCCTTATTTTCTTTTGCTCTTCCTCCTCTCCGTCTTCTAACCATGAAACTTATTCCAATCCCAAAAAAAATGAAGTCGATATATTATCAACTAGAAATTAATAAATCCTGGTGGATATCAACACATAGCTTTATTTTTGTGATGCATAATCGGCTTTTGCCCGTCGTCGAGGGAATGGTAAAATGCTTCATTACAATCTTGATGTATGAATTTCATCCAGTTTTATCATGTAAATGTGCTTCCATAATTCTGTGTTTGAAATGTGTATCTCACACATTTCCTTGGGTCATGTCCTTTAGTTAAACAATGCATCTTGCATAGTACTTACGTTGTATTGTTTTGTCAATCATGAAAATAGTTCTTAAAACAAGTTTTTGAGAATTGTTTTGAAAATATTAAATACAATATGGGACAGTCATCCTCTCTTTTTAGTCTAACTTTCCTCATCTAGGTATAGCCCTCGTCTAATTAAGATTGCAGCTAGAAGGGAATGCATCCACCGAACTATTTGACGAAGTGGTAATCTTTGAAACAAGAGGTGGTCCAAGGAACATCTAGTTTTAAGATAGGATTGCTAATTATTTAAGGTTTAAGGTTTTGTTCACAGGATATGATAAGATAAGATAAGATATAGGAGGTGTTTGGTAAAATTTATTATTTATTATTTATTATTTAATGATATAAGTTGATTTTAAGTTAAATTATATTTAAGTTGTAAATTTAAAACTTATTTCTTAATTTTTATTTTAAGTATTAAAGTTGTTTCGATAAAATTAATTTAAAACTTATTTTAAATCATTAAATTGATAAATTTATTTTTATAAGTTATAATTAAAGGCAGATTGAGTAACAATAGAGATTATTGAATGGTAAAGGAGATCATAAATGAGAGTAAAAAAGTAAAATGAAGATGTAAATTTAAGAATAAGGTAATTATTTCTATTCATTACTTTTATTAAGTTATCTTACTAAATAACTTAAATTAAGTTATTAAGTCATTTTAAGTTATTAAGTTGGTTTACCAAACAATTATATAGAGTCTATCTTAAGAAATCGTTTCAAGCTTGATAGACATATTTCAATCTTTGGATTGACAACTCATCATTCTTGAATGTCAATCTATTTCTCGTCTTCCACATCGTCCAAAATATATGAAGAGGAGCAGCTCTCCACACCTTCTTGCGTTTTTTGCCCACAAATGAACCATGCCAGCTAAGAAGAGTCTCTCTAACTAAAGAGGGCAACACCCAAGACACCCCAACCAAGGTAAAGAGTAACTTCCATAAGGCCCTTGTTTTTGAACAGTGAAGAAGCAAATGATCTATGGTCTCCTCATTCTCAAGACACATAAAACATTTATTTGCCAAGGACCATCCTCTTTTCTGAACAAGATATAGGGTTAAAGCTTTACCCCATGCAACCTCCCATGCAAAGAAACTAATTTTGGGTTGTACCCACACATTCCAAATACAGCTAGAAGGAAACAAAATGGGGCAGTCCGTTTCTAGAGCAAGGTAGAGAGACTTTACCGAAAATTTGCCGCTCTTTGTTTGAGTCCAAACCACCATATCCTTTACATTTCCAAGCACTTTCTTCCCGTGAAGATGCTCCAAAAATCTTTCTGCCTCCTACACCTCCCAATCATTTAGAGCTCTTGAAAAACAAGGGCTCCAACCCTCCCCCCCAACCCCCCTTGGTCAAGGGATCCCAAACATCCGCCACCCAAGCTTCCTTTTCAGTAGACAAAGCAAAGAAGAAAGGAAAAGACTCACACAGGGGGGAGTCCCCATACCATCTATCCTTTCAAAAGCTCACCCTCCTCCCATTGCCAACTCTAAAAGAGATCCGAGTGCCCACCAACTCCCAATCCATCCTTATTCCTTTCCAAAGCCCCACACCATGCGCTTCTCTCACTTCCCGAGAGCTCCAACCCCCTCTATCTTCCCCATACTTTCTTCTAATCACTTGATTCCACAAAGCCTCTCTCTTATTTTCAAATCATCAATTCCATTTGGAAAGGAGAGCCTTATTGAGAATGGAAAGACATTTAACCTCCAATCCCCCTTTCTTTTTACTTAAGCACACCACATTCCATCTTACTAAGTGTGGTTTTCGCTCCAAGTTGCCACCACCCCAAAGGAAGTTCCTTTGGATTTGCTCTAGTCTTTGTCTAATTGAACTTGGTAACCTCAACAAGGACATAAAGTAAATAAGAAGATTTGACAAAGTGCTTCGGATTAGAGTTGCTCCCCTCCCCCCCTCTCCCCCCTCCCCCCTCCCCCCTCCTTAGATAGGTATTGTCTCTTCCATATGGCTAATCTTTTATGAAATTGCTCTTCCACTCCATCCCACACTGATACTGTCTTAAATGGAGCACCCAAAAGGAAGCCCAGATAAGTGGAAGGGAGACTATCCACTCTACAACTAAAGTCCAAGGCAAGATCATAAATATTCTCTACCCTCCCTACTAGAATGAGTTCACTCTTCTCCAAGTTAATTCTCAATCTTGATACGACCTCAAACCACATAAGTAACCAGCTTAGGTAAGTCAGCTGGTCTTGAGAAGCTTGGAAAAACACCAAGGTGTCATCAACAAACAGCAAGTGGGAAATCTGAACCCCTTCTTCGTTCCTATCCTTCACTTTACAGCCCGACATAAAACCTTCATCCACAACCCTTTTAAGAAAAGAGTTAAAGACCTCCATGGTAATCACAAAAAGATAAGGTGAGAGAGGATCACCTTGCCTCAATCCCATTGAGCTTTGGAAGAAACCCTTAAACGTACCATTAATCAACACAGAGAAACCTGTAGTGGATATGCACCACTTAATCCACCCTATCCATTTCTCCCCAAAGCCCATTTTCTGAATAGTTGTGAGAAGGAAAGACATGTCCACATTGTCATATGCCTTCTCTATGTCAAGTTTGCACATAAAACCATTCTCATTATTCTCCAGAATCGAGTCAATGGCTTCATTAGCTATTAGCACTGCATCTAGAATTTGTCTACCCTCCACAAAGGCCCTTTGAGCCTTAGAAACCACTTTTCCAACCACCTTTTTAAGTCTATTGGCTAAAACCTTAGCCAACCACTTGTACAGGCTTCCCACTAAGCTTATGGGCCTAAAATCCCTCAAATCTTTAGTCCCCACTTTTTTTGGGATTAAAACCAGAAAAGTTGCGTTTAGGCTTTTAACAAATTTACTGTGATCATGGAACTCCCTGAAGAAACTCATCACATCCTCCTTCACAAAGTCCCAAGTAAACTGCCAGAAAGCCATTGTAAAGCCATTAGGCCTTGCAGCTTTATCCCCACTATAACCCAACAGCGCGCCATGCACCTCATCTTCCGTGAACTGTGCCTCCAAAGCATCAACATCCAAATTCTGCAACGTTTCGCACTGTAGCCTAGATAAAGGAGAACGCTAGTCCCCCGAATTGGATAGCAAAGATCTAAAGGCATTCACTATTCATTTTCTAATCCCATTCTCCTTCGAATGCCAAACACCATTAATCCTAATTTGGTCCACATTGTTTCTTCTTCTGTGAGCGTTTGCCATCCTATGGAAAAATCCCGTATTTCTGTCACCCTCTTTCAACCACACTTCCCTAGATTTTTGTCTCCAAGTCATCTCTAATAATAAAACCCATTTTTTGTATTCTTCCATTGCTTCTCTTCTAGCATCCATCTCTTCCAAGGACATTTTGTTAGTCTTCTCCTTTGCATCCCACAACTGCAGCTGGTTCAAAGCCAAATTCTTTCTATATTCCACCCTGCCAAAGACATCTCTGTTCCACTCATAGTTTAAAAGACTTAAGGCGCACCAAGGTGTAAAGTAGTCCTGGAGCTTGAGGCGCAAGGCGCATCTAAGGCCCGGGCTTTAGTGAAGCGAGGCGCACCCTAATTTACATATATATTTTTATATAATATAATCAAATTTAACAATCATTTATTTGTCCTAAACACATAAATCATCAAATATCATCCAAAACTTCAATTTAATAAACAAAAAACATAAAAATAAAGAACTCCAAGCATAAAAACAAATCCAAATCCATATTGCTAATTGCCTAATACCTAAATCCAAAGTTTCCAAACCTAAAGGTCCAAAACATGAAATTTGTCCACAATTCAAAAACATCATTAAAAAACACTTAAATCACAAATTTGTCCACAACAAGCAATCATCACTCCTCCTCTAAATCAATAAAATCATCATCATCATCATCATTTCCATCACCACATTTGTAGCCTTCCCCATCTTCTTCATTTGCTGAATCAACCATGTCTCCATCTTTATCTTCATCTATTAGTGAATGAGAAGGCAAAGTTCTAGAACTTGAAGTTATCCCCCTTGTTGGTGGTATTATGCTTGAGCTTGCTCTAGCTCTAGTATCAAACCTGGCCTCCTCAGCTCCAGCAGCTCTAGCAACATCACCCCATGTCAAATTATCATCATCAAATATAAAATCATCTTGTGCACCTTCATGAGAATCCTCATCTACCATTCTTCCTATCAACCATTCATTGCTATCATCTATATCTTTCAAGGAAATTGAGTCAATGGTGTTACGTTCATTGTATCTTCTCTTCAAGGCTCGATTATACTTAATGTACACCAAATCATTCAAGCGTTGATGATCTAACCTATTTCTTCTCTTGCTATGAATCTGCAAAAATTAATAAGCTCATAAATATATTTTAAAGTTTTAACTTTTAAGTTACATTCAAGACTCTATTAGACTATTATTTGTAATTATTTTGGATTTGGTCACTTACATTTTCAAAGATGCTCCAATTCCGTTCACAACCTGATGCACTGCATGTTAAGTTAAGGACTTTTATTGCAAACTTTTGCAAATTTGGAGTTGAAGCTCCATATGCAGCCCACCATTCAGTTGTAGTATAAATATTAACAATTTAGTGAAACAATTCACCTATTTTAGCAAAAATACAATCTAATCATTTAAATAAACAAAACTAAATAACTAACCTGGTGCTCTAGTCTTTCTTGTCCTAACAGCTAACTCATTCCTGAATAGTCCTTGGGCATTTGTGAACAAACTCACTTCGGCCACAACTTTTTCTTGCTTAGCAGGGTCTCTTGTTAGCCTTAAGATACATTTATACAAATCACTCATAATCTCGGCATCATGCTCTATTTCTGGCTTATCATAGAAGAATTCTGGGTTCAAAAAGTACCCTACTGCATGCAAAGGCCGATGAAGCTGAATCTCCCACCTCTTATCAATGATGTTGAAGATTTCTTTGTACTTCTCTTTATTTCCATTAAAACTTCTCACAATTGTATCCTTAGCTCTATTCATGGCCTCATAGATGTATCCCATAGGAGCTTTTTTTTCACCATCAACCAAACGAAGCACACGAACTAGGGGACCCGAAACCTTTAAGCAAAACACAATAGTGTTCCAAAATGAAGGCATTAGAACTATGTTCGCTATAGTTTTCCCCTTCTGCTCTTTTGCCCATTTACTATTTGACCAATCCGAGCTTGTAAACATCTTCCTCAAATTGTTTTTTTGTTCATGCAATCGCGATAATGTGATGAAAGCAGTTGCAAACCGAGTCTTAGCAGGCCTAAGCAATTCCCTTTGTTCAGTATACCGCCTCATCATGTTGAGTAGCCCTGAGCGATTATAAATATACCCATTTAGTGATATAGCCCTCTCCAATGTCCTTTTGATGTTTGGTAGTTTTCCAATATCTTCCAACATCAAGTCAAGGCAATGTGCAGCACATGGTGTCCAATACAAATGTGGGCGCTTTAATTCTAACAACCTCCCTATATGACATTGTAGATAATAAATTTACATAAGTTCTCAAGATAAATAATTCAAATTTTAAAAGTAAATAAAAATTCAAGAAATAGTATTAATTACCTGCCATCACATAGCTTGAGTGATTATTTGTTATAACTTGAATAACATTTTCCTCACCAACTTGCTCTACCCATTTGTCAAGTAACTCAAACATCTTTTCTCCCGTCTTAATCATTGAAGAAGCATCAATGGATTGCATGAACATGGTTCCCTTTGAACAATTAACCAAAAAGTTTACCAAAGTTCTCTCTTTTCTATCGGTCCATCCATCCGACATAATTGAACATCCATTTTTCCCCCATTCCACCATATGATCTTTCATCAAATCTTTTGTGAGAGTCAATTCTTTCTTAAGGTTAGTAACTCTTACCTCATGAAAAGTTGGTCCCTTCATACCCACACCATATTGGCCAATAGCCTCAATCATTGGTTGGAAACTCGGATATGTGATTGCATTAAATGGAATAACAACCTCATACATCCATCTTGTGATAAGCATACAAGCTCTTTCTCTTGCTTCCTTTTTGTAGGCATCATTGATGGTAGTTTGATTCATCTTTCCACTCCTTCGATTTTGAACAACCATCTCTGCATTAGGAGTGAAAAAATGATCCATAGGACCTTTTTGTCTTTGTTTTTTTGAAGAAAACATCCTACCACCACTTCTTCCTCGATTACTACCTCCTCTAGAAATGTTGGTGACATTCGTTCTACTATTAATCTCCTCACCAATATCTTCATCTTCCAAACCAAACAAATCTTCATTAACATATTCGCTCCCCATATTCATTTGCTCTTTTTTATTTTTCTTGGAACTCATATACTCTTCCATTTTTTCTCTAACATGTTCCGGACATTTTCTACACTTTTTAGCATTTCTATATCCACCAACAAGATGTTGTTTGTGTCTATATATGCCTCATTTGGTTACTTTATCACAAAAAATGCATATGATGGTGTTCAAACTTTTTTCATTAACCAAACAACCATATTTCCACCCCGGATCTCTTCTTCCACTTGCACTAGAGTTCACTTGAGTTTCACTCTCATTATCCATCTTGCAAAAAAATTATCTATACTCTACAATAAAATAATTATAATTAAATTAAGAAAAAAAATTGAAAAAAAAATGCATATCACATTATCACATTAACAACAAATATGCATATGAGTGCTTTTTATTTATTTATTTTTATTTTGTAACATTTTCATGTCAAAAACTCAAAATATAATATTTATATTTTAAAAAAAATTACCAATGAGAGTTATGAGATAAGAATGGAAAAAAAATGCAGAAAAGTGAAGAAAAAAGAAAAATACCGAGGTCCGGAAGGTACGTGACTATTTCTCCTTTATTTTTCTCCTATTTTCCCCCTATTTTTCTTCTTCTTCTTCACTTCTCCAGCACGGAAGAGGCTAGGGCAAAGAATGGCAGTGGTCTCGGGTTGAGAAAGACCAAAAAAGGGGGCTGGATGGGAAGAACAGGCCAAAACGGCGCCGTTTTGGCCTGTTTTTTTTTTTTTTTTAAAAAAAGAACAGGCTCCAAAACGACGTCGTTTTGGTCCCTGTTCTTTTAAATAAACAGGGTCCAAAACGGTGTCGTTTTAGGCCCAACAAATAATAAAAAAAATTTAGGGCTCCCGCCTGGGCCGCCTCTCTGCAACTCGATGACAGGAGGAAGAAGAAGAAGAAGAAAAAAAAAAAAGAGAATGAGATGGAGTGCGTACTTGGTCGGACCGTCAGAGGTGACTCGGGCGACCGTCTCGCGCCTTGCCGGAGGCGAGCGCCTTCGTGAAGAGGCGTTGCCTCCTTTCAAGCGAGACGCCGGATGGTGGCATCGCCTCCTTTCAGGCGAGGCGCCGGAGGGTGGCATCGCGCCGCCTGATTACTACTCAAAAAGTGCTATTTCATAGCTTTTAATTAATCATTTTAAACACTTTTGAGTAGTAGTTAGTGCCTTTTAACCCAATTAGCATGTTAAGACCCCTTTCAATCAATTCTAATCAAAATGTGTAAGTTTTGGTGTTTTTGTTAGTATTTTGATCACCAAAGCATTATGAGATTGAGGAGAGTTATTTGGAATCCATGGCAAAGCAATGAAGAGCTCAAATTCATGAAGAACCAAGATTTGGAGCTCCATAGCCCTTTGCCAAAGTCGTTCAAAGTATGCAAGGAGAGAAGCAAAGAGGAGAAAAGCAAAGAAGAAAATAGAGGACAGCAGCTTCAGTCTTCTTTCGCACTTTTGGAGCACTTCCCGAAGTCCATTTTCTACATGCTATATACCATTTCAAAGCTCAGGAAGTCAAGAATCCAATGCTTCAAACGATGCACGATTTGGAGCTGAAATGAGGAAGTTACAGCCATTGGAAGCCAATCACTCCAAGCTGAAGGAAGGCTTCAGAAAAGTGCTGCGAAATCACCATTTTGTTGCGAGATATTTCGCAGCCTTTTTGCACAGTGCTATGGATTTCCCCTGAAGCTTCACGACGCGATGGAAGCCAAACACCACAAGATGAAAGCCAACTTTGCAGTAGTGCGAAATCAGCTGGTTGCTATGAAGAAATTTCGCAGCCTTTTTGTGCATCTGCAAAATCTCGCAGACCTCATTTTCACCTGCGAAATGGTCCTGAAGCTTCCAGATAGTTGTGCACCGACTCTTTTAGATCTTTTCTTCTGATATTTTTGTGTCTAAATTTCCATTTTCTCCTTGTATTCAGCCATTCATGTAATTCTTTAGTTAGGAAGTATGCAAGGAAGGGTAAATTACCTTCCTATATAAATTCTCAGGAGGACTCTCGGAGGAGGTTGTTCCAGGAGATCCATCATAGACATATGTAAGCAACGAACAGAACACTTGCTCTATTTTTTCTATATATTTTTGTTTTCTTGTTCTTTTTCTTTCTAGCCAACCAAACTCTAAGGATTTTTCCTTAGAGGATGAGAGGCTAGGCTCTTTGTCTCTTGGAGTGAAGAAAGCCGGGTAAGTTTCCACATGCATAAATTGGAAGTTTTGTTGTTTTAGTTTTTAATGAAGAGAAAGTGTGACCCGTTAATGGTTTTTATCTTTTTAGTTAACTTAAAACGCCTTTAAATCACCTGGGCCAACACTTGGTAAGGCAAATGATCTCCCTCCATGGAGATTCACTAGTTTACCCCTTGCGAGCCTCTGGGAGGTGACTTGAAGGTAGGATTTTCTAGAATAGCCAACACTTGGTAAGCTTTTGGACTCTAAGGAGACATCCATTAGTTATCTCTTGCAAGCTTTTGACGGGAAGTCCAAAGTTAAAGATCACCTTGAATGGCAAGTGCTAGGTGAGAGGTATGAGCCATTGCAAGGTGCATCAGTGAGAGGGATTTAGTGTTTAAACCCATTAATGGGAAGCATCTGTACAACACCGATTGGAGAAGGAACTATATGTTAATTCTCTAATGCGAGGAAAAGAAACAAGTGACCGGAACTCTCCTTTTTGTATGATGAATCTGAGCCTAGTGATCTAAACTCCAAGAAACACTTTTCTTTATAAGTAAAATCAGTTACTATTTTTGGTTAGTTTAAAACCAATCTTTGTTCAAACATCTTTATGTTTTCTTTTAAAGCTAACCTTGAAATGAAAAGACACCAATTCAGCTTTGAAATAATATCATTTGTGAAGTGAAAACTCATCCCAGTAAACGATCCTAGAGCCACTATGCTATAGTAGCTTTGTCTTTGCTACCCTAGTATATGGTGTAATAGGTTATAAATTTTGTTGATTAATCCCTCAATCAAGGAGCACCAGCTGGACACGAATCAGCTGAGACACCAATTAGGCATGAATCACTGCCCCAAGCCTAGGCGCACCTTAGGCGCGCCTTTTAGAACTATGGTTCCACTCCTTCAGTTTAGACTTCACAACCTTTAGTTTTTAGGCCAGAATAAAGCTTGCAGAACCATTAAAGTTACCCCCCTCCCACCAAGCGTTCAACAGCTCCTTAAACCCCTCCACTTTAAGCCACATATTCTCAAATCTGAAAGGGGATGGTCTTCTTCTCAACTCCCTTCCTTCTAACAGAATTGGGAAGTGGTCAGACACTGGTCTCGAGAGGACACATTGCCTTGAACCACTAAAACGACAATCCCACTCCTCATTGACCAAAAATCGATCTAACATTGAGAAAGACTGGTTATTCACCCCTTCACTCCAAGTAAAAGGACCCTCCTATCAGGGGCAAGTCCTTTAGCTGTAAATCTTCTATTACATTTGAGAATCTTTTCATGTCTGAATTCAAGCTCTCTCCTCTACTTCGCTCTTCAGGGCTTAAGATGGCATTAAAATCACTAGCAGCACACCACTGCCCATTCCAAAGACTGTAGATGGCCCCCAACTCATGCCATAAACATTCTCTGTCTCTCCTCATGGTCTGACCATAAACCCTTGTAAAAGTCCACATAAAGCCATCCTCATAGTTTTTAAAATGGCAGGAAATTGAATGTTCTCCATTTTCTAACTCGATCAAATCCAGCACCCTATTATCCCAGAACACCACTATACCACTCGTTGAGCCCCTTGAATCCACAGTTCCCCATTCTAAAAATCTTCTCACTCCTAAGCTCTGAATAAGACCCCTTGATATCTCCTAGATTTTTGTTTCCTACAAGCAAACCAAGTCCACCCTATTCTTCTTAATCAAAGCTTTGATCACATTCCTCTTATCACAATTATTAACCTCTCTAACATTCCAACAAAGAAGATGAATCTTCATCTAAACTTTAAGTAGTTGCCCCCCCCCCCCTCCAAGATAATTCACAGTCCATTCCAACTTTCTCAACTCCCTTTCGAACTTTGAAATTTCCAATTTTCTTTTTTTCCTACCTTCTAGCTTCACCTTCTTCTCCTTCTGAACTTTCATTTCTTTCATTTTTTTAAGCATAAACAAGATATCTCCTTCAAAGCCCTCCGTCGGCATTCCGAGGCATCAACTAAACTTAGCCAAACAACTCAACTATCAACTCAGCTCACCCACTTCGTTTCCTTCCTCCATAATCTCATGAGAAGCCCTATCCAAAACGTCCTTCATCCCCTCCTCGGTCGTCTCATTTTCCAATCCCGACAACTCGGAGACCTCCGCCTCCCTTCCATCCGCCAATATCATTCTTAGAGGACCCAACTCTATTCCCCCAACTATTTTCAAACTACAACCCCAATTGCAACCCCCATCTGTGGCGACAAACAACCCATTCGGCCCAGAAAGAAAAGAAGAAGAAAAGAAAACCCACTTCCCTAAAGAGAAAAAAGGCAGAGAATGAGAACATGTGTACCTAGATGCTTCCTCCATCAAAGCTTCGTAGGTGAGTACTTTAGTCTTTGGCGTCGGAGAAGACGAACCCTGCTGGAAGCCAAAATCAACCCCGTCTAGACACCCACAGATCTCCTCTCGGAAACCCCCACGAGCCCTAGCCCAATAAGTGTCTTCGACGGTGGGTCACCCCACCACAATTGGGCCTTTAGAATGTCCAGAGTGGGTCAGCCCACTTCCAAGCAGCTCTTTAAGTGCATGTTTGGTAATGAGCCTGAGTGGGACAACCCATCGTCCTCCATGAAACCAAAATGGGCCTCCTCATTGGGCTTCCTCTGGAGATTTGTTTCCAACATGAATGATATTGGGCTTAAGTGTGACGGCCCACAAACTTCTTTGCTTCCAAGCAAGCCTTCCTCGATGGGCCTCCTCTCCATTGCCAATTCCACGTCTCAACCCAAAGTTCCCTTAACTTTAGCTGCAGGCCTAGTTTTTGAATTATTCCCCCAATCAGACTGCTGCTTTCTTTTGGACTTGTCTGCCTCTACTCCTCTTGTCGACATCAAGTCAGAAAGAGGAGCCTCCAAGTCTGTCCTACAATGTTTTTCTCCATCTTTAGACAACACAGCCACCTTTGCAGGCTGTCCATTTGACCGCATCTGCTTCACCACGCATCCGGCGCGTGAAGTCCCTCATTCTTCTTCCCTAACCTCTTGCTCCTTCCCCTACCCATTTCTAATAGTCGGAAGCACTTCGGACACCCTCGGTAGCACCTCCCACCATAGTTGAATAACAAAGCAAGTAGTGCTGATTACCACTTGCAGGGAACTTGGCCATTCTGTCCCTTCCGACTTCACTAATAATCTGGCCCATTGGAGCTCCTTAAAAGCAACAGTGCTTTCATCCACTACAACAAAGCCCCCACAGCAGTCTCCAATCTTTTTAAAAACTTCTCGGCTCCAAAGGTGCAATAGTAATCCCATCACTCTCACCCAAACTTCCTTAAGATGTTCACAACTTTGAGAACACCCCACTTGGGTCTCACATTTCCAAGTGCAGAATCAAATCCTTAAAACATCATAAACCTCTTAATAACACTTTGTTTGCCTCTGTTTTATTCTCAAACTCAATCAAAACAAAAGGGCCCCCCATCCTCACGAACTTTACTTCTCCTTTGAGTTTCTAGTGACTTTTTCCCCAGCTTTTCAGATCACACAGGTGTGGAACTGAAACCAAAGTCTCTCCCCATCTCCCAACCAGGCATTGATCCAACAACTCCCTTTCTTGTGACACGTCTTCTTCTCCTAGTTGTAGCCATGCTGCTTCGCCTAGCCTTCTCACTCTTGAAACTCCTCTTGTATTCACCGCATCAACGTAGGATTTTTCTTTCTTCTCCTTAGAATCCCCATCTCTGCTCTCAGTCTTAGAGGAATCAGAAACTTCCCTGGGCTCATCACGTGTCGATATTCCAAGTGAGAAGTTTTTCAGCCAACAAAGCCCAACCTCCCAAAAAACCTTTTCCTTCTGGGAACATTAAACAATGTCTCTTTGCATCCGAGTCAACCACTGAACACAATAAAAATTTGTCGGCCTCATTTGCTCGACATTCTAGTTTAAACTTCATACCTCCATCCTCCCAACTTTTGACGAATTTCTGCCCAAACTCACCCCTATAGTTAGCCTCCACTCCCTCCAATAGCCAGGACAAGCTGGAACTTCCAAACCTTATCCACGAAGTGAATTCTCTGCTTCTTTCCACAATGATCCCCTTTAGTTTCTTCCCAAGCACATCCACAGAAATTTCAAAAGACTTGGAGTCTACTGCAAACCAACAACTCCCTCCTCTTTTCCCCATGTTCTTAGGATCTATATCTCATACTATATTTAATCAATTAGAACATGTAAAACTACATTTGTTTAATGAGATAAGATGTGATGAGGTATCAACTAATTTTTTTGTAATGAAAAATAAGGCTTCTAAATTACCTTCTGAAATGCCCAAGAATCTTGATTGATTATTTCACAAATCAATTTTCTTATTTTAAGTCATGAATGAAACTACAAATACAAGAACATTTTTTTTTCTCATAGGACAAAAGTCTTGATATTCGTTTTCACATAGAAAAACTTCGAGAAAATACTTTTTTCTTAGAAAGAATAATGTATGTGTAGACCCCCTATTTTAAACCAAGTGTATTGGTTCAATGATATGATTTTTATTATTATTACTTTCTTTTATTATTTTTATAAGTTGAAGCAAGGTGGCATTTCAAGAAGGATTCGGGAGTGGAATTCAGTGAGGAGGGGGGGACCCCTTTCTGCAAGGAGAACAGCTTCAAAGACACGGCAAAGAGACATGGGCAGACCATGCTGGTGGTCAGGGACGCCATGCTTGCTGAGCGGAGGAACAGTAAAGCAAGTAGTGACTTGCCAAAGAAGAGAGAAATAGAGAAAAAAGAAAAAAAGAAAGCAAAGGAGCTGGTGCGAGAGGGAGGGGGGTGCTGGCCGTTTGAAAGGAGTTTTTTTTTTAGCAGTTCCAAGGACGGTTTTCAAAGAAGGAAGTGAGCAGCTGCTGGGGGGGAAACAAAGGAGAACTAGAGAGTTGAGTTTCTTGAGGAACATTTGAAAGAGATTTTGAGCTGAGTATTTACCCGATACTGAGCAATAAGTTGCAGCCCAAAAAAACACCCAGCTGAAGAAAAGACCTTCAGGTTTGGTTACTATGGTTTTCGCGTATGTTTTTCCACTCCTCATACTTTTCGTATCTCATTCTCTTGGATTTTTAATTCTGTTTATTGAGTTGTTGTGGTCTGTTGATTTTTGGTTTAATATTTGAAGGGATTGTTGTATTTTTGTGCTCTGTTTTTATGCATATCCTCTGTTTTTAACCCACTGCACCGAATCCATCTCCCTCCACGTTCTTTTTCATCACCTTTTCTCTCTCTACAATTTTAGAAAGCCTGCGCTCCAATTTGCAAAACCACCAATCCAAGCGGACCTCATCAGAAGAAGAAGGTGGTGGTTTGGGAGCACCAGATCGATCGACAGATCAATCCCCAAACATCAACAATGGCCTTCAATCCATGTCTCTCTCTGCTCTTCCTCTTCTTTCTCACTCGCTTGGTCACCTCCACTTCCTCTTCTTTCATTTCTCATGACGTCCTTCAATCTCATGAATCTACTGGTTGTACCCTCCTCCAAACCAAAAAGAGTTGCCTTGTGAACTTTGAATTTTTGAATTACACAATCATCACAAGCCAGTGTGAAGGACCCCAGTACTCACCCAAGCTCTGTTGTGGTGCCTTTAAGGACTTTGCTTGCCCTTATGCTGATGAGTTGAATGATTTGACAAATGATTGCGCCTCAACCATGTTCAGCTACATAAACCTCTATGGAAAATACCCACCTGGCCTGTTTGTTAGTGAGTGTCGAGAAGGAAAGGAAGGTCTGGAGTGTCCTGCTCAGGCACCATCAACTGAATCTGCTAAAGATTCTGTTAATGCAAGCAGAGGTCAGATAGTCTCATAGTCTCTTCTTACTCAATGCTAACACTGTTGGTTGGCTTCCTAGTGTTATTATTCCACTTGTCTTGAAAGATGAAATATGACTGCCCACATGTACTGTTTTACATATATATTTTTCACCTAAATATTTTGAAAATTCATGGTCTCCTTTAAGGTCCCGAATCTACCTAGCCTTCATAGTGGTAGCAGGAGCATAATAAAAGAAAAAAATAAGAGTAATGTATTGCATGGCAGACATGAAACTATTTAAATAATTGGTGAATTAAAAGTCAAAGATATGAGTTTTTTATATTATTTTTTATTCTTCATCAATGGCATGGTTCCAACAGGCTTCAAGATGGTTTTTTATTATTTTTTTTCTCTTTTCTCCCACGTGTCATCTTCTTAATTCCACTTTACATGTTAAAAATTTCATTTTTTTTTTAAAGTCATGTTATCAAATAATTCTTTTAAAATCCCAACGTTTCAAATTCATTCATTTATTTTATCTATTTTATTCATTTATTTTTTATTTGTCTATTTATTTATTTATTTAAAAATTTCAATCATTAAAATTCAGTTATTCAGAAATATGATTTTCTAATTTAAAATTCAATTTCAAAAATTCCACTATTCACTTTCATCCGTTTAAATATTATTTATTATTATTATTATTATTATTATTATTATTATTATCCCATATTTATTTAATTATCTCATTTAAAAATTCAAATCATTCAAATTCAGTTATTCAAAAATCTAATGTTCTAATTTAATATTCAATCTCAAAAATTCCACTATTCATTTTTTTGTTCGTTTAAATGTTATTTCCATTAATTAGCATTATTATTCCATATTTACCTATTTATTTCTCTTAAAAATCTCAATCATTAAGGTCTAATTCTTCAAAATTCCGATTTCTAAATTTAGCTATTTGAAACTCCAATTGTCCAATCTCCGAACTTAATTTTCAGTTTCTCATGCTCCAAATTTCGTATTTATCCCGCTACTTATTATTATCATTATCATTATCATTTTATTCATTATTTCTATAAATTCCGCCTTCGAATGATTTCTAAGATTTCCAATTTTTACACATCAACTTTCATAATTTCTACGTCTCAAATAACTTACGATTCTGATCCTTTTCAAAATTTAACTCCCATAATCCCAATTTTCGTGACTTAATTTCTCTTAAAAATCCCGAACTTTCAAATAATTCTTCAAAATCCCAATTGTCTTTCAAATTTAATTTCTAAAAATTCTCATTCTTACATTTAATTCATAAGAATCTTATTTTCAAATAATCTCTAAGATTCTGATTCTCAAATAAATTTCAAAAATCCAGTTTCCCTTTGAACAATTTTAATCCCTGTTTAGTGATGCATGTGATATGCTTTGTGCTCTATATGGTGTACTAACCCTCTCTATTGATAGCGCGTGGTGGCTCGTCGCCCAGGTATGTACCCATTTTCCCTCTAATCGTTGTCTATGCATGTCTCGATTCTTATGTGTGCATGATCATTCAGGATATTCATTGATTTACTCGTCAATTGCCATGTCAGCTTCATTTTATTAGTAGAGACCCGACTTTAGGGACTTGGGTGCTATAGTCTTTTACCGTGCCTTCCCGATAAGTAACCTGACCCCCGAGCCCGATCCGGTTTTTCGGAGACCACATTTTCCAAAACAAGGAGTCACACTTAGGGTTTTTCTTTCTTATTTTGTTTACCCTTTTAAAAATAAAACAAAAATAAGTGGCGACTCCAAGTCATTTTCTTAATCAATAAAAATCATTTTTCAAATTAAAATCGAGCTCGCCATCGAGTGGGAAACGCATGAGCCGAAATGCGGGGTCCACAGTATGTTTCTTTTGTATTCAAACAGAGAAGAAAAAAAACATATCTCTCTCACTTAGAATTAAAAAATTAATTCTAAGTAAATCTTAATATATTATAGGAACTTAAGGATAAGTGTTATTTTTTTGGTAATAATATTTATATTTTTAGTCATTTTAAGAGGGGGGAAATTTCCATTATGATATTTATTTTCCTAAAAATTCTTAACCATGTAAGGGAATTTTTTCTTTTATTGGAGATTTAACATGCCTCTAAGCCTTACATGTTGAATATAATATTCTCAATATTTATTGAATTAATTGGTTAAAAGGGATCAAATAATCCCTATATTTGTGAATTTAATATCTTTCATGTTTTTGTTTAAATAATAACCCATTTTTTTTTGACATAAATGTCCTTAACTATTTTAATATTTACATATAGGTTTTAAAAGAAATGATTATTTTTATAAGAAAAGAATAAAAATATTTTTGTCAAAATGTGACAAAAAAATGATGAAAGATTAGATTTCCATTCCCCAATTGCCCAAATTGGAAAAATATTTTAATCAAATAACCCATATTTATTCTACCTTCTCCTCTCCATAACTAAACATGCACAAGTTTAATGAAGATAAACATTATTTATTTATTTATTTCTACCATTCATTTTGCTTTCCATTAAAAAAATAATAATAATCCTAAGGTTGGGAGACATCACATTATAATGCCCAAGTTGAAGAAACATTTTATGATTGAATCCTAGTAAATTGTCATTCAAGCAAAGGATTTTGCGTCACCTATGATGATTTTAGAATTAATTGATTAAAAAATATAAAATAATCATCTATTTATAAATTTAATCTTTTGTTTAAAAAATAATATATAAATATTTTAAAAATTTAAAATATTTATATATAAATTTAAGAAAAAGTTATTTTTATGATAAAATAATAAAGATATTTTGGTCAATACGACAAAAATAAAAATAAAAATGATGGGGTCAAAATTTTAAAATGGTTTTCAATTGTTGTTTTAATAAACTAACCCATAATTTGATGGTTTCCAAATATTGCTTTTTATAATATACATTGTGTTTGGGCAAGTGTTCAGAGAAATTCCGTGACGCTAATGGTGGCGGCTGGCCCTGACAGGGTTAAAAGGCCAATATTGTCTGGGCCCACTCTGGTATTTCACTTTTATCCGTCTACTCTCTGCCAGTCCTCCTCTCTGCTCTAGGGTTTAAGCTCTTCTCTCTTTCTTCAATCTTTTTCCATGGCCTCGATCTTGTTAAACCCTACCTTCTCCACCACCACCGCTGCTACCACTACTTCCAAGCTCAACCACCCTTCCTTCTCCACCACCCCCATTTCCTGTTCCAAAGGCATTCTCAAAGCCCCCATTCCCTCCACCCTCTTCTTTAAACCTCCTTCCCACTCCCTACCCACAAAAGTCCTCTCTCACAGGTTGCCAGTCCGCTCTGCTCTCCGCCCCGAATACATCCCCAACCGCATCGATGACCCCAACTACGTTCGCATCTTCGACACCACCCTCCGAGACGGCGAGCAGTCCCCCGGCGCCACCATGACCAGCAAGGAGAAGCTCGACATTGCCCGCCAGCTGGCGAAGCTCGGCGTCGATATTATCGAGGCCGGGTTTCCCGCGGCGTCGAAGGATGATCTTGACGCGGTGAAGATTATCGCGAAAGAGGTGGGCAATGCGGTAGATGAGAATGGGCATGTGCCGGTGATTTGCGGGCTGGCGAGGTGTAATAGAAACGATATTAGCACGGCGTGGGAGGCAGTGAAGTATGCGAAGAGGCCGCGGATTCATACTTTTATTGCGACGAGTGAGATTCATATGAAGTATAAGCTGAAGAAGAGTGAGAAGGAGGTGATAGAGATTGCAAGGGAGATGGTGAAGTATGCCAGGAGTTTGGGGTGTGATGATGTCGAGTTCAGTCCTGAAGATGCTGGCAGGTTTGATTTTATGTCTTGAATTTTTATTGAAAATTGGTGTTTGTTTGGATCTTGAGACAATGTAGGAAATTTGAAGAAACTTATTCCTCGTTTGGTAGTGCAATCATCATCGTTTCAGAGAGAAAAAATTTTGGGCATTTACTTTTGGGTCTTTATGGTTAGGAGCCTGAATTTTTATGAAATTAGGGATATCAAATTCTACAAGACATCTAATTTTTAGGATTTCCTTTTGGAAAACAGTTGACATTCAAGATACTTTTGGAGACTGCTTGAACATTCCAGAGTTTCTTACAAAACTCTGGTGATGGGCATTTCCATTGATTCTTGCTGAGAAATTGTAAGAAAATAGGAGAAACTCATTTCTTGTTGGGTAGTAAAACATCATCATTTCAGAGAGAAAAATTGTGGGTATTTACTTTTGGGTTCTTTATAGTTAAACTGCTAGAAATATGAATTTAAATAGAGGTATAAATGCAAACATCTCATTTTTAGTGTTTTCTTTTGACAAACAGTTGGTGGTTTTAACATTCCAAATTGTTCTGGACAGTGCTGGAGCATTCTAGGGTTTCTTGTGAAACTCTGGTGGAGGGCATTTCCACTCTTGCAACTTTGGTGGCCTGATTGTGACAATCGGGAATGGGGTCTAGTGGACTAAGAAAGAATGGGAAGAGAAAAAGAGGTGGGTGAGGGGAAGGAGGGACCTATCCTTATTACTTTCTGTGTTATTTGGTTGGAAAGGACCAGGATCTTTGAAGGTAGCCCAACGGCAGTGAATGCCATCTTTCTGGATGTTAGCTACTAACTAGTTCTTGGAAGCTCCCTTTAGCATCATGTAACAAGAAGATTGGATTTCGTTTTGCCTACCAGATAGGAGACCTGTGGATATATGGGTTGAGTGGGTTGCTCCACCAGTTTCTGTTTCTAAATCTCAGTTTTAATGGGTGCTGCTTAGGCAATTCAGGTCACAGAGGGGCATTGGTGGACTGATAAAGGGCCTTTTTTTTTTTTGATAATCAAGGAACCTTCCATGGGAACCTAAACCTCGGGGTGTTGACCCTCCTGCAACAACCAACATCGGGTAAATTTGGGGTATCATCAGTGGTAGGATTCAAACCCAAGACCATGTGCTACTTACTGGGATCACACTTCCCAGTGTTCGTTTTGACCAACTGGGCTACCCTAGCGGGTTGTTGGACTGATAAGAGACCATGAGTGAAACCATTTGAGCTTTCTCAAAGAAATTCAAGTTCTGACTAGTTTTTTTAGGAGAAAAGTACTTGCTTAAGGGTTTCAAAGTTAGAAGAGAGTTAAGTATGACAAATTTACTTGTGGAGGGGGAATTTAACCATGTTCTTTTCTTGGTTGCTAGCAGTTCTGGATCTTGGAGATATATGACCATTGGGTACAGAGGATTGTGGACCTTGGAAACCTTGATCAACTAATTGGAAATGTAATTGGGTTGCTCTATCTTGTGGAGCATAGATTGACAAACTAGAAAGATACACTGCTTCCATTAGGGTGCAAAGCCAAAGGTTTGGTGCTGTGGAGACTTTTTTTTTTTTTTTTGATCAGAAACGAAGAAAAATATATTATAAGAAGAAAAGATACAAGAGAAGGAAGAGATACAAGAGAAAAAGAAGAAATAAGAGAAGGATGAGAGGTCCTTCCCACAAAAACAAAACTGAACAAAAGAGAAAACACCCAACTTTAGAAAACTAAATACAAAGAAAAACCCCAACACTCTCAAACTTTTGAAACGTAAACTGCAGTCTAGTTGAGTTGTAAAACATTAAGAGGAATTCCGCTAAAAGCTGCAGTACAAGAGGCCCAAAGAGAGGAATAGAAAAGAAGCAAGTCCCATAACATCTCTTCCGTTATCCCCTTATCCTAAAAAATCCTATTGTTTCTCTCTTACCACACCATCCATAACAAAGTGAGGCAAACAATTTGCCAAAGTGTCTTGCTTCTTAATGAATTCTCAAAACCTTTAAAAGCAATAACCATTATGTTCACAATACTCCTTGGAGGGACCCAAGCCAACCCTGCTAGATTGAACAACTTGTGCCAGAGTCCAATGATAATAAGACAATGAAGAAAAAGGTGGTCGATCGATTCTCCATTTCCTTTGTAAAGAATGCACCATTGAGGATAGAGGGATTTGTAGGGTCTTCTCAATGACAACTTGTCATTGGTGTTTACCTTCCCATATACTACTAACCAAGTGAGGGCCTTAACCTTTGAGGGGGCTTTTGAACTCCACAAAAACTTGGCCGGAAGGAACAAGATAGGATTTGAGACTTTTTTTTTTTTTTTTTGATAAGTAAAAAGATATGCATTAATAAAGAGGCAAAAAGCCACAAAACATACAGGGGGTATACAAGGCGGCTAGGGCCTAAAAAAAACAGAGACAAAAAGAAACACCTCCCCTTAAGTGGATGTTACCTACTCCAAGAAGCTTATAAGAGAGAAAGCCTCCTCACCTAAGTACAATTTGGCCCAACTCCACAAATTACAGACAAAAAAATTCTTTAACTTCTGAATATTCAACACACCCCCCTTAAAAGCTAATCTATTCCTCTCCTTCCATACCGTCCAAAAAATACACAATGGAATGGATTCCCAAACCTTTTTTCTTTTCTTCCCCACAAAGGAGCCCCTCCAACTAATTAAGACCTCCTTTACAGTTTCTGGAAAGACCCATTTAACATCTACTAACCCAAGGACAATATCCCACAAAGCTCTAACCGCTATACAATGTATAGGAATATGATTTATATTTTCTTCTTCACATCCACACAAAAAACAACAATTCAGAAGTTGCATCCCTTTTCTTTGGAGTCTATCCAGGGTAAGCACCTTCCCCAACATCGCCTCCCAAGCAAAGAAGGCGACTTTAGTTGGCACCCTAGCCACCCAAATACTTCTTGAAGGAAAGCTGGTATCATTAGGATTGGTCAACAAGCTATAAGCTTCCTTGACCTTGAACTGACCATTTCTTCCTTGCCTCCAAATAATTGAGTCTTCCTCCAAAGAAGGCCTATGACCCCTCAGCACATGGAGCAAATCCCCAACCATATTTAGCTCCCAATCATTGAAGTCCCTAAAAAAATTTAGGTTCCAACCTACTTGACCAGAATTTTGGTCCCACATTTCCTCAACCGTTGAACTCCTTTAAACAGCCATGACGAAGAGATGAGGGAAGCAATGGGACAGCGCTGTATCAGTACACCAAACATCTGTCCAAAATCTGATCTTAGTGTCCTTCCTAGCTCAGAATATCATGTTATCCCAGCACCAATCTGATTCCTTCCAAATCTCCTTCCAAACCCTTACTCCAACCGCCCCATTAGCCTTCTTTGGCCGCCATCCAAGACCCTCTTGCCCATACTTCACCGTAATCACTTGTTTCCAAAGATTATCTTTGTCACAAGCATACCTCCATATCCACTTGCCAAGCAAGGCTTTCTTCAACATGGCTAGCTTCCTAAGGCCTAGCCCACCTTTTTCCTTGTTTGTACAAACCACCTCCCAATTAACTAGATGAATTTTCCCTTCCAAATTTCCCCCTCCCCACAGGAAGTCCCTTTGCACTTTTTCTAGCCTTCTAGCAACAATCTTGGGCATTATGAAAATAGACATTTGATAGATTGGCATGCTAGCCAAATTACTTTTTATTGAAGTGATTCTTCCCCCTTTGGAGATATATTGCCGTTTCCAAAGCGCAAGTTTCCTCCTTACTCTCTCTTCCACCCCATCCCACATATAAGGAGTTCTATTAGGAACCCCTAGAGGAAGTCCCAAATACTGAGAGGGTAAGGACCCCACCCTACAGCCTAACTCAACAACCAACTCTTCAATCTCCTCCACCTTTCCAACTGGGATAACTTCACTTTTGGCTAAGTTAATCCTTAGACTTGAAGCCGCTTCAAACCAAAGTAAAATCCAACTTAAATGAGTTAGATGCTCCTTACTAGCCTAACAAAACACAATCGTGTCATCAGCAAAAAATAAGTGGGAGATGTTCAAAGAGGATCTACTGTCCCCCCTAATGTTACACCCTAATAAAAATCCCCCCTCCACGGCTCTCCAATAAAAGCATCCAACACTTTTATCCCCATGACAAAGAGATAAGGAGATAGGGGATCTCCTTGTCTAAGGCCCTTAGTGCTAGGAAAGAAGCCAGCAGACACCCCATTAACCAAAACTAAGAATTTGGCTGAAGACAAGCAACTCCACATCCACCCCAACCACTTAGACCCAAAGCCCATCTTTTGCAAAACCTTTAACAAAAACCTCCAATTGATGCTGTCATAAGCTTTTTCTATGTCCAATTTGCAAATAAGACCCTTTTCTTTTCGTTTCTGCCATGAGTCTATCACTTCATTTGCAATTAAGGAAGCATCAAGAATTTGTCTTCCCATCACAAAGGCATTTTGAGAAGTGGATACCACATTTCCAACCACTTTCTTAAGCTTGTTAGCTAGCACTTTAGCCAATAACTTATAAAGCCCCCCCAGAAGACTAATAGGTCTAAAATCTCCAAGGTCTTCAGCCCCACTTTTCTTGGGAATCAAAACCAGAAAAGTATTGTTGAGACTCTTGAGGAAGGAGCTATGCTCGTGGAATTCCTTGAACATTTCTAGGATCTCCTCTTTAACAAAGTCCCAACAACTTTGTCAAAAGCCATAGTAAAGCCATCCGGACCAAGCGCTTTATCCCCGTTCATCTCCATCAAAGCCGTATGAACTTCATTCTCTGTAAAAAGACTCTCCAGATTCTCCGCTTCTTGCTGACTTATTTGATCAAGCTGAAGCCTCCCAATGTCCGCCTTCCACCTTCCACCCCGTATCTTCTAAAAGCAGCTCATGAAAAGTATTAGCAATTCCTTCCCTAACCTCCTGCTCCTCTGAAAGCCAATCCCCATTGATCTTAATTCTATCCAAAGAATTGTTTCTACGATGAGCACTTGCCATACGATGGAAGAAACCCGTGTTTCTATCCCCCTCCCTCAGCCAAATCTCCCTTGAAAGCTGTCTCCAGTGAGTTTCCTCTAGAAGCACTCACTTTTTGTAATTTTCTTTTGCTTCTTTTTTTAACTCGGTTTCCTCCATAGTCAGACTTCTCTCGCTTTCCATCCAGTCCCAGAAATCCACTCGCTGCAAGGCTGAAGATTTGTTGCAATCCAGCCTCCCAAAAACTTCTCTATTCCACACTTTCAGCTTCTGCTTGATTTCCTTCATCTTAGCAGCCAATCTGAAGCTAGCACTACCCCTGACTTCTATTCCCTGCCACCAACTATGTATAAGATCTTTGAATTCCTCAACCTTAAGCCACATATTTTCGAATCTAAATGGAGTCGGGCCTCGTCTTATCCCACCCCCCACTAGAATGATTGGGAAGTGATCGGAAATCGGCCGAGGCAGCCTACTTTGAGTAACCCCATGAAATTGGTCTAACCAGCTAAGGGACACAAGAAATCTGTCCAATCTTGCCCTAGCCTGGTTATTGTGGCCCCCATTCCAGGTGAACTCTCCCCCCTATAAAGGAAGATCCACCAGCCCTAGATCATCCACAATCTCAGCAAATCTCCTCATCGCTGAGTTTATTCTCCTCTGACTGCTCCTTTCCCTTTGGTACAGAGTGATGTTAAAATCCCCCCCTAGGCACCAGGGGTCTTCCCAAAGGCCTCTAATCGCCCCAAACTCTTCCCATAGTTCATCCCTTTCCACTTTGGAGAAAAGGCCATAAACTCCCATGAACACCCAAACAACCCCATTTTCTACATTCCTAAATCTGCAAGATAAAGTAAAATGACCTTCCTCCCAATCCAGAATGTCTAGAGACCTCTTGTCCCAACAATTAGAATTCCTCCTGAAGCCCCCTCCGCATTCAGAGCTTTCCAATCTAAAAATCTCCTAGAGCCTAAACTTCTCACAATACCCTCCGACATAGATTGAATTTTTGTCTCCTGAATACAAAGTAAATCCACCATCTGGTTCCTTATAAACGCCTTCATAATTTTTCTTTTGGAGCTATTGTTTGCTCCCCTCACGTTCTAGCTCAGGATTTTTAGCTTCATTGGACAGCTACAATTTGACTCCCTTTGCCCCTGTATCGAGCCTTTCTGCTTACTCCCCCCCTCATAGTTTACAAAACACTCCAACCTCTTTAACTCCTTTTCGAACTTTGACTTTTCCAGAAGCTTTTTACTATGTATCTTCTCCTGTCTCTTTCTGATTTTAATCAAAAAACTCAGAATTTCCTTTTCTAATCCCTCCGTTGGAAATCCCAAGAAATGATTGAATTTTGCCAAACTACTCTCCTCCCATTTTTCCTCAGGCTCATTTCTCACTGCTTGTATTTCAGGTGTGCCAAAGGCCTCCTCTGTCTCCCTGACTTTATCACTGCTTCTCTTGGTTTCTCCCGAGTCCCTACAGCCATTGACCTTCTCCTTGTATCCCTCATACACTGTTAACCACAGTGTTTTATCAACCCGAATTTCCTCCTCTATATCCCCAGAACGATCGTAAAACTCCCCCTCTGGAGCCCGATCAAAATGAAAAGGAATAAGATGAGAAGCCCCCAAAGCCCTTTCTCCCCTAGAACAAAACCCTGACCCATACCTCAAGGCTTCCTCTTCGAGCGCCTTGTCTGTCACTGAATAACTAGCAAAAGTTTGCTGCTTCCTTAGATCCTCCGACTCCCATGCAACAAAGGGCTCTGTCTCTGAGGAGTTCCTGTTTCTGGAGATGATGCCCTCCAACAGATGGCCCTTCTCCTGAGAGTCATTGCTTGAGGCTTGGGCTGCTGTTGAGATTGGGCCAACCCTTACCTTTCCTTCTAATTCAATCAACTTTTGGCAGCCCATTGAAATAATTGGGCCTTTGCTTGAGGCTTGATCTTTTGATGTGATTGGGCCTTTGCTTGAGGCATGGCAGCCCACTTCTTCAGCCCACCTCCTTGACGATGGGCCTATTTCTGGTCCATCCTCTCTAGTTGCCACTCCTTTCAACTTTAAGCCCAATGATCCATTAGCCAGGCCAAGCCCACTAGCCCTCCTCGCCTCTTTTGGGCCCATAATTGGGCCTAAGGAAGATGACCCAGACAATAACTCAACGGTTGAGACTTTTGACAAGGCCAAGAAAAAAGATTTCACTGAAAACAAGCCTGATGATGACAAAGACCAATCTCTTGAATCTGCCAAAGAAGGAGAGAAAAACATTGAACTAAGGGAGGACATGATTCTCTGAAGGAGATCAATTTCTGTATCAGTAAGATTACGACGAAAATTAAAATTCCAAGACAGTGGAAAGGAATTGCTAAGGACATTTGAGACAGTGAGGTTTTTCACAGAAATAACTCTATAAAGACCAGCAAATTGAGAGCACAAAGTTTGGTTGCCCGACCAAAGATCTTCCCAAAAACGGATTCTCTTCCCATTCCCCACCACTAGGCGGACAAAAGGGGAGAAATCTTAGAAAACTTGAGCAATAGCCTTCCAAGGACATTTATGTGACCATCTAACCACCATGTTGGCATCCCATCTATTAGGATGTGTCCCATAAATACTCGTAATAACCTTATGCCAAAGACCACTTCTTTCTCTAGGGAACCTCCAAAGCCATTTCCTTAAGAGAGCAATATCTCTCAAAGAAGTCTTCCCGAAACCCAAACCTCCCAATTCCTTTGGCCTACAAACAACATCCCATTTGATAAGATGATCTTTCTTCCCTTCCCCCGCCCCAGACCAAAGAAAATCCCTTTGCAACTTCTCAATCTTTGAGGCTATTGATACTGGGATTTTGAAGAGGGAGAGGAGGTAGTTAGGGATGTGAGACAGACTTGACTGAATTAAAGTAATCCTCTCTCTCAAATACAAAAATGCCTTTTTCCAACCATCCAGCCTCCTCGATATTCTCTCAACCATCGGATTCCAAAAGCCTATTGTCTTTGGGTTCCCTCCCAATGGAAGACCTAAATAAGACAAAGGTCACTCTGACACTCTACAATAAAAACCGAGGTCAAACTAGACAACAACTCCTGCCTTGTATTAATACTTGAAATTGTGCTTTTTTCTAAGTTGATTTTTAATCCTAATACTTGCCCAAAAACCAAAAGGATAATCTTGAGGTTTTGAAGATGTTCTAGAGAGGCTTTAGAGAAAAAGATGGTGTCATCTGCAAACTGTAGCAAAGACACTCTAGTCCTGTCCCTTCCCACAAAGATGCCCTTAGTTAGCCCGATTTCCTCTACTCTGATCATCAACCTACTTAGAACATTTGCTACTAAAGTAAAAGGAAAGGAGAAAGGGGGTCTCCTTGTCTCAAACCTCTAGAGCCTTAACCCAACCCTTTGCATTCCCATTAACTAGGATTGCAAAACTTGATGAAGACAAACAACCCCTCATCCAAGATCTCCATTTCGGGCTAATCCTCTTCCTTTCTAGCACATGATCTAAAAAGCCCCAATTCATGTGATCATAGGCCTTCTCAAAATCGATTTTGAAGACCATCCCTTCCTCTCTTGACCTTCGTTTCTTATCCACCACTTTGTTGACTATCAACACAGCATCCAAAATGTGTCTCTCTTCAACAAAGGCTCCTTGAGAGCCAAAGATTGTTTCATGGAGGACTTTGCGTAAATGCCCTGATAAGACTTTAACAATTATCTTATATAAACTTGTAACCAAGCTAATAGGTTTAAAATCTGAAATTTTAAAGGTTTGGCTTTTCTTAGGCACTAGAGCAATGAAGGTCGCATTTGTATTTTGATTTATTATCCCATTGGTGTGGAACTCTAGAAACACCCTCATGAGGTCCTCTTTGATCACATCCTAACACTCTTGATATACTGCAATAGTAAAACCATCAGGATCAGGGGCCTTTTCCTTATTCAATTGGAAAACTGCCAATCGTACCTCCTTTTTAGAAAAAGGCCTGTCCAGTCAAACCGTACTCTCTCTAGAAATAGGGACCCAATCTAACCCTTCAACTCTCCAAGAAGCACCTTCAGGTTTGGATTAGAGTTTCCCAAAGAAATTTACAATCTCCTCTGAGATAATCTCAATGTTGCTTAAAGTCACCCCCTTCTCAGAGATCAAAGACTTAATGAACTTCCTGCTTTGCCTTCCATTGACCATTCTATTTTGGATTTTTCTTTTTTCTTTTCTCTTGGTGATTCTCCTGTGATTTGTTTTCTCTTTGTCAAAGATTTTTAATCATTCTTACTTTTATATAGTGTTGTTTCTTATAAAAGAAAAGAAAAAGGGTAGTGGAGAGGTAAAGATAATTTTTTGCTTCTAGGGTGGAGTGATCTTCCATCTTTTAGTTTTCAAACTGATATTCCATCTTTTTGGCCAGTGAAATAGATGGTTTCTATTCAGTTTCAGACAATTCAATTATGTTAGCTCTCAGTGAACAAAGAAAGGGAATAAAAATCTTGTAAATTGATTTTTGTTTTACTGGCCTTGTTTTCCATACATGATTAATTGATTAAATCATGAAATTTTATCCCCACTGAATATTGGGCACTTGCAGTGAGAGAGACATGAACTCTATTGCCTATCTGCTTCTAGTTAACTCAATTGTTTCTTATTGTTTTGGTTCTTACCAGATCTGAAAGGGAGTTTCTCTATAAGATTCTAGGGGAAGTTATTAAGGCTGGTGCAACAACACTGAACATTCCTGACACTGTGGGTTATACCGTGCCTAATGAATTCGGACAATTGATTGCTGACATAAAATCCAACACCCCTGGAATTGAAAATGTGATCATTTCAACGCACTGCCAAAATGATCTTGGGCTCTCTACTGCTAACACAATAGCGGTGCGCCATGGGTTTTCTGCTTTTCCAATTTATTGCTTAGGTCACCTTAATCATTTTGGACTCACATAGTAGCTTGTCTATATTCAGGGGGCATGTGCAGGGGCAAGACAAGTAGAAGTAACTATTAATGGAATTGGTGAAAGAGCTGGAAATGCTTCACTGGAGGAGGTGTGTTTAATCTATAGACTAGATCCTGGATTGTATATGTGAATTATGCAGAGTTAAAACATAAAATTAGTTTTCTTGAACATAATACGGTGTGTATGAATGAATATGACTTTATATCAATTCATCTACTTTTTTTGGTGTTTTTTTCTGCGAAGAGCCATAATATAATTTTTTATCAATTCATCTACTGTGGCAAAATGCTTGTATGGCTTTGATTTGGGTTGTGTGGCGTGAAAGAAATGCCAGAATTTTTGAGGATTAGGCAAGGACTTTAGAGGTTCTTTGGGATACCATTCATTTCCTTCCTTCTTTTTGGGCAACTTGCATCACAACTTTCAAGGGCATTCCCAAACTTGATTGGTTGTTGGTGTGTAGGTCCAAAAGGTGTGGGCTAGTAAGGAGAGGTTGTTTTGTGTAATTGCCTTATAGAGTATAGGTTTTTTTTTTTTAGTATTTTGGGGGTGCCACTTGTTTAGTTCTTTGTTTTTGGGAGGATTTCTCATCTTTCCTTTGTACTGTTTAATCTTTATTTAATATATTACTATGTTGTTTCTCATTTTTTTTTTTTTTAAAAGCCATTGTGTTTGTTCAAATATTCTTTTTCCATACTTAAAAATTTAGATGTTAGAGCTTGCATTGCTTAATAAAATTTTCTTTGCCCATCGAAAAGGAAATATTGTTAAATGTTTGAGTTTAAATATCACTGCCAATATGAGCCCAAAAAACATCGAGAGATGTACAGATACACAACTTAATGGAGTCATAAATCTTAGCATGAATTTATGTTCACTACTAAGCTCTCTCTAGTACTATGTCTTTTATTAAATTACAAGCCGTCTTTTTGTAGTCGCATCCTTAACACATGTTTCATTTACTCTTCCTTTTGTCCTTGTAGTACCTTGAACTTTTATTCTGGTGCATTCAGTTGGTGTGATTGTGCATGACATGACTAAAACTACCTTTACTTTTATTTTTTATTTTTAAAATTCTCTTCTGTGCTACTACTCATTCCTCTTAACATGCTAATCTTTGACTACTTGTTTGTGGATGTTGTTTCTTGATTATTATAAAATTCTCTAATGAAGAATTAGTGAACTCCTAGTTGTACTACAAAATTTTCCGTTTTATTTTTGTCACAAGGTTGTGGAAATCTAGTCAAGTTGCAGGTTCAGGTAGTGGAGGAAGGAAGGTCTCTTAGATTTTGTTGTAGGAAGATAAAGAATTTATTTGATTGGTTTAAAGCAAGTAGAAATGTAACATAAGATGATCGTCTTTTTTTTTTTTTTTTGATAACTAAAAAGCAAATATAATTAAAGTGCAAGAAAAGGTGCACTAGGTACACATGAAGTATACAAGGAATGCCAAAAAGCAAAAGAAAGAAAAAGAAACAACAAACCATCCCAAAACTAGGGGCCCAAAACAAGGACAAAGCTTGTGAGACTAATAGGCTCCCAAACTACTTAACCTAGTCCAAAGCATCAACTACTTGCTTCACCAAGGACCACTCCCCCGAGCCTCTACCTAAGGCAGATGCACAAGACCCCTTGCAAAACAAACCAAACTACGAAACCCTTACAAGTAGTAGTAGTAGACAATGAGAAAACAACCTCTTCCTTTCCACCTACCTCTCCACCTTCCAACCCCTCACCTTAGCACTAGCTAGGACACTCAAGGACCAACTCCTACCCACCCTTCCTGCAATTGCTCCCTTTTCCACTTAACTGATTGAAATTAATGGAGCACTTCGGAGCTCTCGTTCAGTGTGAGAGGCAAAGGAAGGTTTTCTCTTAGCAGTTGATTCCACCACTTTGCGACCTTTGTTTTTTTTGATAGGCAAAGACACGGAAAAAGTATATATTAATAAGAAGAGGGCGCCTAACGGACAACCCAAAGCATACAGGAAGTATACAACAGACGCCAAAAGACAAAAACTAAAGAAAGAGGGGTTAAAAAAAACACACCTGCCCTCAACTAGAGCCCAACCAGTCAAAAAAGTTGATTAAAGAATTAGACCCTTCATCTATACACGGCTTAGCCCACAACCAAAAGTTACTAACAAAAGAATATTTCAACCTTTGAATCGAGAACTACTCATTTTCAAAAGCAATCCTATTTATTTCCTTCCAAACCATCCAAAAGAGACACAAAGGGGTTGCTCTCCAAACCTTTCTTCTCTTCTTGCCCACAAAAGAGCCATTCCACCAAAGGACCTCTTTAACTGACAAAGGAAGAACCCACAACACACTAAAAAGGGTAAACAACAAGTCCCACAAAACCTTAGTCTTGGTGCAGTGAATTAGAAGGTGATCAATGGTCTTTTCAGCAGCACAACAAAGGAAACATCTATTCGGGAGTGACCAACTCCTCTTCTTTAGTTGATCCAAGGTTAAAACTTTACCCCATGGGGCTTCCCAAAAAAAAAAAGCCAACCTTAAGGGGAGCACAAGAGCTCCAAATAACGCTGTTCGGAAACGGGACTATATTGCTGCCCTCTAAAGTGCTATAACAGGCTTTAACAGAAAACAAACCATCCTTGGCCTCTTTCCACTAAACCCTATCCTCCATATTAGTGGGCACCTTCTTTCCTTGTAAGGTGACAAGGAATCTCTCCACCGTCTCCAACTCCCAATCATTAAACGGCCTAGAAAAATGTGGATTCCAGCCCTCCTCCTCCCCCGAAGCATCCCACAACGTTGCCACCCACTCCTCTTTAAATGCCACCAATGCAAACAACGAAGGGAAGGAAAGGCTTAATGTGTCATCACCACATCACCTATCCTCCCAAAATCTCACTCTTCTACCATACCCCACGGAGAAAACAAGATTGCTCTTCATTAAAGGAAAGTTCAGTGTTAAATCTTATTATACGTCTTTAAAGGTGGAGAACAACCCCTTATTTCTAGCAAAGGAGGTATGGGGTTTGTGTGCCCCTTTAAGAACTCGTTTTTTTGCTTGGGAAGCTATTTAGGGTAAAATTTCTACTGTTGATATGTTAATGAGGAGGGGTTGGTCTATGGTTAATAGATGCAATCTTTGTAAAGAGAATGAGGAATCGGCGGATCATATTCTAATTCATTGCGGTAAGACAAGGGAGCTTTGGACTGTGGTGCTCTCTTCTTTTGGGGTGGTGTGGGTGTTCCCGAACTCAGTGAGAAATTTGCTTCTTGAATGGAAAATTAAGGGCCTAGAAAAGAAGAGGAGTGTAGTTTGGAAAATGACGCCTATTTGTTTGTTTTGGTGTATTTGGGGAGAGCGAAATAGAAGAGTGTTCCAAGAAGAAGAGAAGTCAGATACGAGCTTGAAGAATCTCTTCCTTCGGTCTCTTCTTGAATGGTCTCAACAGTTCATGGACGTGGGCTATCTCTCTTTTATGAATGTGTTGGGTGTTTGATTTGTTGGTCATCTTTAGCATTTCTAGGTTTTTGTTTCTCCTTTGTTGCCTTGGGTGAGGCTTTCTTTGTATACTGCCGGTGTACATAGGGAGCGCCCCCTGTTTTGGCGTGTTTTAATATGAATTCTTCTCTTGGTTTATCAAAAAAAAAATTCCTTCCTTATTTCTTTCCAAAACCCCACACCATATCCCTTCCTTACTTCTCGGGTACACCACCCCCCTTCTTCCACTTCATACTTCCTACTAATCACTTGTTTCCATAGAGTCCCCCTTTTTTCCGTGAAACACCAACTCCACTTACCCAAAAGGGCTCTATTGAGGTTATATAGATTTCTAACACCCAAACCACCCTTCCTTTTATCAAAACAAACAATCTCCCACTTTACAAGATGAGGCTTCTTCTCCAACCCTCCCCCACCCCAAAAAAAGTCTCTTTAAATTTTCTCTAGTCTCAATCTAATCACTTGTGGCATACGCAAAAGGGACATGAAATATATGGGCATACTTGACAAAGTGCTCCGAATGAGGGTGATCCTCCCTTCTTTAGAAATAAATTGTCTTTTCCACATGACAAACCTCTTTTGGAATCTCTCCTCCACCCCATCCCAAACCATCGCTGATTTATGAGCAACCCCTAAGGGGAGCCCCAAGAAAGAGGATGGCAGTGCCCCCACCTTGCAGCCAAGTTCAAGGGCCAACTCCTCTACATTCTCAACCCTTCCTACCAGAAGGATTTCACTCTTGTCCAAGTTGATTTTCAGCCCTGAAATGGCTTCAAACCACATTAAAATCCAGCTCAAAAAGACCATTTGCTCTGTGGAAGCCTCACAAAACACCATAGTATCATCAGCGAATGCCAAGTGGGTAACTTGAACCCCCTCTCCTTCCCATCCCCTAACCCTGTAGCCTGATAAGAATCCCCTAACCACTTTACGACCCTTTCTAACTTCTGGCTTTCTTAAAAGGGACTCAACTTCTTTCTCGAAGCCTTCCATTGACAACCCCAGAAACTTGCTGAAGGAGACGAACTTTTGGAATGATTGATTGTTAAGACTTTCATTGGACACAACCTTCACACCCTCTAAATCCTTGTTGGGCAAGCCCTCTCTTAAAAGATCCCCTTCATTGCACAAAGTTTGGTTTGCTCCCTTGACGCTCTAAGAAAGAGACCTTGAGGGAATTGAATCCAAACCCTTATTGGGAAACAAACCCACACACCCATCACCTTTACCCTTAACTGAAATCCCCTCGATCAGGTCCCTTTGCGAAGCAAGGCTATTAGCCACAACCAGGGTAATGCCCCCCTCTTTGATCAAAGAAGAAGAACAAGATGGAAGTAGAAGATTTTTCCCTCACCACCAATGCACAAGATGGAGAGTTACCTTCACAACCATTTGAAAAGTCATCCGCTTCCACCAAAAGAGTTATCTGCAAAAGGCGAACCTATCTCAAGGCTCTGATCTTTGATAACTTGTACGAGTCTAGAAGGAGCCCTTGGAGAACCTTAACCTCATCAGTTGGCAAAGTGGGCCTCTTAAAAGTGCTCCTAGGAGGCTAGGACCGCTAGCACAAGAAACCTCAATTGAAAGCCCCAGGCCCAAAACGGGGAGATTTTGGCCCAAAGAGGATGGGCCCAAAGAATCAAAGCAAGGCCTATTGTTCATAGGGCCTCCCACCTCTCAACCCAAAGGGTCAAGAGGGCTCGACTCTTTGCCCACTAACCCAACAAGGGCCAAAGGAAAATAGTTAAAGGCCAACTTCTCTTTTAACCCCACCTTGACCAACCTTTTTTTTTGATAGGTAAATAAGAGAATATATTAAAAGTGCAAAGTGCACATCAGAGCACACAAGAAGTATACAAGAAAGGCCCAAAGGCTTACAAGAAGAGAAAGAGCGAAACAAGGAACAAACCCACCTTAATAGCCTAGTAAGCGAAACCTATGTCTAACCGCCTAATCGACCCCCACTAATCACAACACCCCAAAACAACCCTTTTCTAGAAAAAAAGCCAATAGAGCCAACAACTTAAACCTAATAAAAACCTCATGCAACAAGATTAGTGACTCAACTACTCTTACTCAGTCATGGTGAACGGAGTCCCAGTTGGTTTCTTCTCAAGCTCGAAGGGGCTGCGCCAAGGGGACCCCCTTTCCCCCTATCTTTTTGTCATGGGAATGGACGTGTTGAGCGTTTTAATCAGAAGGGCTGTGGAAGGGGGATTTATTTTGGGGTGTAATATCCAGCGTGGTAGAGGGCGGGCTGTCCACATTACACACTTGCTCTTTGCCGATGACACAATTGTTTTTTGTGAGGCAAAAAAGGAGCATTTAACGCATTTGAGTTGGATTCTGTTTTGGTTTGAAGCCGCATCAGGGTTAAGAATTAATTTGGCTAAAAGCGAGATCATTCCGATAGGGGAGGTTGACGAGATGGCAGTGCAGTTAGGGTGTAGGGTGGGGCAGCTGCCTGCAGTCCACTTGGGGCTGCCTTTGGGGGCGCCAAATAAGGCCGTTTCTGGGTGGGACGGGGTAGAAGAGAAAGTGAGGAGGAGACTTGTCCTTTGGAAAAGACAATATATTTCAAAGGGTGGGAGAATTACTCTTATTAAGAGCACAATGGCAAACATGCCAGTGTATCAAATGTCCCTTTTTCGCATGCCCAAATCTGTGGCAAGGAGGTTAGAAAAACTGCAAAGAGATTTTTTGTGGGGAGGGGGAAATCTGGAAAGGAAAGCTCACCTTGTTAAATGGGAGGTGGTTTGTGGGGATAAGGAGAAAGGGGGGCTTGGAATAAGGAAGCTAACCCTCTTGAATAAAGCTTTACTTGGCAAATGGACTTGGAGATTTGCTTGTGAAAAGGAGGCTCTTTGGGAGCAAGTGCTTATGGCGAAGTATGGGCAAGAGGATTTCGGTTGGAGGACAAAAAAGGTTGTGGGTGCGTTTGGAGTAGGGGTTTGGAAGGAGATTTTGAAGGAAGCTGGATGGTGTTGGGAAAATTTGGCGTTTAAAGTGGGGAAAGGCAATAAAATTAGGTTCTGGACTGATCTTTGGTGTGGGGATACAGTGTTGTCCCAAAGTTTCCCGCACCTCTTTACTTTGGCAACTCATAGGAATGCGACAATAGAAGAAATGTGAGACCGGAATTTTGGAGGAGGAGGATGGAATTTGAGGTTCATTAGGGATTTTAATGATTGGGAAATGGATATGGTAGGCAACTTGCTTCATGAGTTGAGGGGTCATAGTATAACTTTGGAGGAAGATTCGGTTTTTTGGAAGGAAGGAGGTAATGGGCAGTTTAGAGTAAAGGAAGTTTATAGCCTGTTGGATAGGCCTTTGATGGTTGTTTTTCTGAAAAATAAATTTTGGGTGGAGAGAGTTCCAACCAAAATTGTGTTCTTTGCGTGGGAAGCCACTTGGGGGGGAAGATTATGACTCTTGATAGACTCCAGAAGAGAGGGTGACAGCTCCCTAATCGCTGTTTTTTGTGTGCTTGTGAAGAGGAAAATGTAAATCACATTCTCATTCATTGTACAGTGGCCAGAGTGTTGTGGGACTTAGTTTTGGGTTTGTTTGGGGTACAGTGGGCATTTCCGGAAACTGTAAAGGAGGTTTTATTTAGTTGGAGGGGTTCCTTTGTGGGGAAAAAAAAGGAAAAAACTTTGGAATTTCATTCCGTTATTTATTTTTTGAACGGTTTGAAAGGAAAGGAATAGACTAGCTTTTTAGGGGGGGGGGGGGGGGGGGTTAAATATTTTTTTGTATGTAACATTTGGGGTTGGGCTAAATTGTATATTGGTGAGGAGCTGAATTCCCTTATAGGATTTTTGGAGTGGTTAGCCTCCAGATAAGGGGTGGTGGGTTTATTTTTGGTTTTTTGCTTGTGAGGCCTTAGTAGCCTTGTATACCCCCTGTATACTTTGTGGCTTCTTTGCCTCTTTTTATTGAATTCTGTGCTTACTTATCAAAAAAAAAAAAACTACTCTTCCCCCTTACCCTAACTAACAAAGGGGAACTTTTGTAATAAACCAAACACTTTTAAGTTTCAAATCTCTCTCTTGAAACAGGAAGTCAAGTTTAGCTTCCTTATCCCCCTTGAGACACAAGCACCATGCCCCCTCCTTTTCTCCATCTTCCTCTTCCTCAAAAGGGAGAAAATCTCATTTTCAAAACCCTCGACCGACATCCCCACAAGGATATTCAAATTAGCCAACTTAGAAAAATGTTCATTGGAAAGAACCTCCTCCCTCACTAGCCAATTGAATAACTTCAACTTTGAAGATACCCGCTCCTTAGACCTGAGTGCCAAATCTTGGCCTAAAGGGCTTTCCACGACGTTCTTCGGACACTCCAAAAGAGATTCATCTTGAAGCATCGTCTTGAGAGGCCGACATCCTACTCCCACAGGACCTTCACAAAACCCCACTTTCGACTAAGAAAACTTTTCCCCATCATGATTTTCTCCTGAGGATTGAATCAAAGCCCTACCATCGCCTGACGACCCAACCATAGATGCAAGAAGAGAAAAGAAAGAGGAAGTCCCTCCCTTATGATCCTTAAGACCTTTCTTGAAGAATGGGATCATTAAAAAAACCCTCCTCTCTCATTGTTGCCTCCTTTCTCTTCGTTGGTCAAAGGATACAAAACACCCTCAAAGGCACTTGAAAAGGACCTTGGCCCAACCTTGGCAAGCCCACCAGCGCTTCCATCTAAAGAGGGCAACCTCTTAGATTTGGGCCGACCTAATAGTTTGGGAAGGCCAAAAGGACAACTCTTATCTGTCACACCTAAGCCCACTTTGGAAGAGCAAGGTTCCACCTCTGCGTTATCTTTAGGAATCAAGAAACCCATTGACCCATCAAGAGCCTCAACTGGATTCATAGAGGACTTAGAGCCCACTTCCCCAACTTGCTCCAATAGAAAGCTGCTGGCACTATTTCTAAAGAGCCCTTTTGTCGTCGTTGTGTGCACAAAGGGACTCAACACAAAATCCGACACATGTAAAACCTCTGCAACAATCTTCCCTTGATCCCTCCCCACTCTCCCAACTGTGTGTGCACGACTCTCACCTTCTTCCCTAACCTTTGAATCTTTGCATCACTCTTTAGAGATCATCGATGTCATTTATGGTAAGATCTCCCACCAAAGCTGAATAGTGAAAACCTTAGATCCATCCACTACATGCAGCTTTCTTGACACATTCTTCCCATTGGACTTTACAAGAATCTTGGCTCACTATAGATGACGCTCTCCTCATCCATGGCCACGAAACCGCTACAAGCGTCCCCAAAGCTTTTGAAGAACTCTCTTCCCCACAAATGCTACGACAACCCTAACATTCTTGCTCAAACTTCATTGGCATTGACACGATCCCTGAAACAACCCATGTTTGGCCTCCACTAATCCAAAAGCAATTTTTTCCTTTCAAAAATGTTGTTCCTCAAACGCCAAACCCTTTTTGATATAAAATAATTTTCAAACTCAAATAAAATAAGGGAACCTGCCATCAAGGCAGATGAAGGTTACCACTTAAACTCTATCAAAGCCTAGCTCAAGATTTCAAAACGCCCAAACCTGGAAGTAGGTTCGTAGAGACACCCCATCTCCTCACTAAGCACTTTTTGAGAAACTCAGAGTTTTTCAAAACCTGCTCTGACACCCGTTGAAGCCAAACTGCCTTGCCCACCTCCTTCAAGCCCCTACTCAGTAAAAGCCATTCCCTTTGGAGGGGCTTCCCCTCCACTATCCTCCAACTGGGAAGCAGCAGCCTTGGGGACCTCCAAAGGCCTGGGCACAGGGCTAGCACTGATGCTCCTTAGATTGAATGCAAGGACATTCCATACCCCTAGATCGTCTTCTCCCTCGAGAAACACTAAGGAGAACCTTTTCTCCTATTCTGACACCACAGAACATAGTAGAAAACTCCCTGCACTGATTCTGCGAAGCTCCAGCTTAAAACCCCTGCCCCCCTCATTCCACGCCATCTTGAATGACTTTCCAGACTTCCCTTTGCAGCAATCCTCCACCCCCTTCAGCAACAGTGCCAGACCCCTATCTCCAAATTTGATCCATGTGGAAAACCCTTGCCCCCTCTATAGAATCTTTCCAACTATCTTTTCCTTGACCAACTCCAAAGAAATCTCAAAGGATTTTGATTCTACCCCAAACCAACACTTCCTTTTTGTTGTCCATCTTGTTGAAGCACCATCACTCCATCAGCAACAATATACTGTTGACCTAATCACCCCACTGCCACCAGCTTGCTGCTGCAGGGACAAGACCCGCCACAACTTGGTCATCACACAAAGGTTCTGAGTGTGTCGTCTGACCTTCACGCTTCCCCATATCTACCCCCATGCACTTAGCTGCGCGTGGCCTCTCCTCGCTATCTTCCCTGACCCAGCCCCCTGCAATTTTCCTTCCTGGAAACTGACGAAAACCATGGAGTCTCCCACCATAGCTGAATGCTGATGACCCTGCCACCACATGTAGGATCCCTGGCACCTACCTCCCATTGGAGCTGACTAGAATTCTAGCCCACTTTGAATGACGTCTCTCCGCTATATCCATAGCCACAACCTCCACAAGCATCCCCCACTCTTTTGAAGAAATCCTTTCCCCACAAGTGCACAGACAACCCAATCACTCGTACTCGAATTTATTTAGTAGAAGCCCCCTTCCTTGAAACAATCCTCCTTGGGGCACCACCGATCCAGTTGCAACCTCTTTCCATCGAAAGAAAAACACCCCATATGCCTTACCCTTTCAGCATCCTTAGCATTCTTGAACTCAGACAAGATCAAAGCACCACCCAAAAACAGTAGATTAAAGTTCCCAACTAGATTCCGGTTTTTGCAGGCCCAAGCTTTCAAAGAACCGAACTCTGGAGCTTCACCTGCAAAGTCTTCCCACCTACCCACAAGATAATGCTTGAAAAGCTTCAAGTTTTCCTCTAGTTCCTCCTGCCCACTCTGGACCCAAACAGCCTCTTCCACTTCCCCCCTTGCCTCTGGTTTGCATCTGCAAAAGAAGCTCCTTCATGAGGTAAAACTGCTGCACACTCCCTCCTTTGGCCAACATCCCCCTGAGGCAACTTCGAAGGACTGCGCACAGGAACAACGCCAATGCTCCTCAACCTGCTTGCCAAAATCTTCCAACCCCATGCACCACCCCTTCCTTTTGGAAAGATTAAGGAAAACCTCTTCCCCTGTGCTGACACAACTGAACATTGCAAAAAACGACCTGCATTATTGCTTTGAAGCTCTAGCTTAAAAACTCTTCTTCCTTCCTTCAACTCCAACCTAAAAGGCCTTCTGTTAAAGTTGCCACAGCAGAGTTCAACCCCCTCCAACAGCAAAGCAAGGCCTCTCTCCCCAAATCCGATCCAAGAGGAAAAACTTTGGCCCCTCTCTACAATCAGACCAACTTCCTTTCTCTTGACCATCTCCTTTGATATCTCAAAAGATTTCAACTCCACCCCAAACCAACACCTTCCCCCATTCCCACCCCTCTCTCTCCTATTTTCTATGCTCTTGCTTCATTGCTTCATTGCAGCTTTCATTACTGTTTTAATTATTCTGTTTTACTTCTTTTTTAAGCCAGAATAAAATTATTGCAACCAACTGATTAATTGAGATCAAGAGCATCTCACCAAGTTTCTTCTTGTCTCTCAGGATAAGAGCATCCTCTTATCTCCTTTATTCATTTGTTTTATTATTTGATGTGCTCCTATCAGGATAATAATGGATGGTTTTGAGGTGGTAAGGTTGAAATTAGGATTCCCCACCTTTACTTTGCAGATTATATCAATTTGTTGCAGGAACTGGCATGTTATATCAATATTGATCTGCTGGACCGTGTCTTCAGAAATTCACTATTTTATTTCTTCTCTCTCTATCTCTCTGCCCATTTCTGTCTCTCTTCTTTATTTCTAATAGACATTTTAATTCAATGAGAAAAGAGGAAAACTGATTGCTGCTGAATTTGCTTTTATTATTAACAATAGAATTGCACTGGGAGGAGGGATATTATGTCCGTTCATTCCTAAAAATTGACACTGGATAGGTCTAAATGAAATTCCGTATGCTCACTTGGAATGTAAGAGGGGCCAACAATTGTGACAAGAGGAAGGTTATAAAAGCTTTGATAAGGAAGCATAAGGTGGATCTGGTTTGCCTCTAGGAAACTAAGATCCAAGACATGTCAGAGGGTATTATTCGCAGCCTAGGGGAGGGAAGATATCTTGACTGGGGGGCAGTGGACTCAAGAGGGGCAGCTGGTGGTATAGTTCTGTTTTGGGACAACAAAGTATTGGACTTGGTTGATATTCAAAAAGGATTGTTTTCCATTTCCTGTATCTTTAAGAACAGCGAGGACGACTTCATGTGGATGTTTACAGGGGTATATGGCCCGATATTGAGGAGAGAAAGGGAGAGTTTTTGGGAGGAGTTGGGGGCTATTAAGGGGCTCTGGAATGGGCCATGGTGTGCTGCAGGGGATTTTAATGCCATCCTAAGTCCTGAAGAGCGCAACAGAGGGGGGAGCCTGAATTCGAATATGAGAAGGTTCTTAGAAATCATAGAAGACTTAGAGTTAAAGGATGTGCCTTTAGTCGGGGGCCCTTTTACTTGGAATGGAGGGGTGAATAATCAGACCTTCTCAAGGCTGGATAGGTTCTTGATTAATGAGGGTTGGGACATCCACTTTGGTGACGTGAGGCAGTGTGTCCTTCCAAGACCAGTCTCCGATCACTTCCCGTTTCTGCTGGATGTAGTGTGAGAAGAGGCCCTTCCCCTTTTAGATTTGAAAACATGTGGTTGAAAGTGGAAGGTGTTAAGGAGCTTATGAAGTCTTGGTAGGAGGGGGTCAGAATCAATGGATCAGCAAGTTTTATTTTGGCTGAAAAAATAAAAGTTCTGAAGGCTAAGCTGAAGGAGTGGAATAGAGACTCATTTGGCAGGATTGAGCTCAGAAAAAATGCGGTGTTGGAGCAGGTGCAGTTTTGGGATGCAAAGGAAAAAATTAGCAGACTGAATTTGGAAGAGCTGGAAGTTAGGAAAGAAGCGAGGGAAGATTATAAAAAATGGGTTTTAATTGAAGAAATCAGTTGGAGGCAAAAATCTAGGGAAGTGTGGCTGAAAGAGGGGGACAGAAATACGGGTTATTTCCACAAGATGGCTAACGCTCACAGGAGGAGGAATAATGTGGACAGAATCAAGATTAATGGAGCTTGGTGCATAGAGGAGAATGGAATTAGGGAAGGGATCCTCAATGCTTTTAAGTTACTGCTGTCCAGTTCGGGGGACTGGCGTCCTTCTATATCCGAGCTGCAGTTAGAGACTCTGGATCAGTTGGATGCTAGTACGTTGGAGAGCCCATTCACGGAAGAGGAGGTGTTCAATGCCTTGTTGAGTTGCAATGGGGATAAAGCTCCAGGGCCAGATGGACTCTCTATGGCTTTCTGGCAATTTGCTTGGGACTTTGTGAAGGCGGATGTGTTATGTTTTTTCAAGGAATTCTATGAAAATGGAAAATTTGTTAAAAGCCTAAATGCAACTTTTTTGGTCTTAATTCCAAAAAAAGTGGGAGCTGAAGATTTGGGGGACTTTAGGCCTATAAGCTTGGTGGGAAGCTTGTATAAGTGGTTGGCCAAGGTCTTAGCCAATAGGCTAAAAAAGGTGGTTGGAAAGGTGATTTCCAAGGCCCAAGGGGCATTTGTGGAAGGAAGACAAATCCTAGACGCAGTATTGATAGCCAATGAAGCCATTGATTCGACTCTGAAAAATAATGAGAGTGTCATCTTGTGCAAATTGGACATAGAGAAGGCCTATGATAATGTGGACTGGACTTTTCTTCTCACAGTTATGCAGAAAATGGGTTTTGGGGAGAAATGGATCAGGTGGATTAAATGGTGCATTTCCACTGCAAGTTTTTCTGTGTTGGTCAATGGAACCCCTACAGGCTTTTTCCAAAGCTCAAAGGGATTGAGGCAGGGTGATCCCCCTTTCCCCTTATCTCTTTGTTATAGCAATGGAGGTTTTTAGCGCTTTTCTCAAAAGGGCTGTAGAGGGAGGCTATTTATCGGGGTGTAGAGTCAAGGGGAGAAGTGAAGAAGGGGTCCTTATATCCCATTTGTTGTTCGCCGATGATACTCTGGTGTTTTGTAAGCCGTCTCAAGACCACTTGACTTATCTTAGTTGGTTGCTTATGTGGTTCGAGGCCGCTTCGAGATTGAGAATAAATTTGGAAAAAAGTGAACTCATTCCTGTAGGAAGGGTAGAGAATATGGATGACCTTGCTTGGGAGTTTGGGGGCAAAGTGGGTAGTTTGCCGTCCACATATTTGGGGATGCCCTTGGGGGCTTCTTTCAAATCAACATCAGTTTGGGATGGAGTGGAAGATCGCTTCCGTAAAAGGCTAGGAATGTGGAAGAGACAATACTTATCCAAAGGAGGGAGGACGACTTTAATTCGAAGCACGTTATTGAACTTACCAATCTATCTTATGTCTTTGTTGTGCTTACCAAGTGTAGTCAGACGGAGACTAGAAAAGATTCAAAGGGACTTCCTTTGGGGTGGGGGTAATTTGGAGCGAAAGCCTCATCTAGTGAGATGGGAGGTGGTGTGCTTGAGTAAGAAGAAAGGGGGCTTAGGGGTAAAAAACCTATCTATTCTCAACAAGGCTCTTCTTGCTAAATGGAATTGGCGGTTTGCTAATGAGAGAGAAGCTGTATGGAATCAAGTGATTAGAGGGAAATATGGAGAAGAGAGAGGGGGTTGGTCCTCTCGGGAAGTGAGAGAGGCTCATGGCTTGGGGTTGTGGAAAGGGATAAGGATGGATTGGGAATTAGTGAGCAATAGGTTGGTCTTCATTGTTGGTAATGGAAGGAGGGTGAGGTTTTGGAGGGATAAGTGGTGTGGGGATTCTCCTTTGTGTTCGTCCTTCCCGTCTCTATTTGCTTTGACTGTTGATAAGGAAGAAAGTGTGGCAGATGTTTGGGATTCCTTGGCGGAGGGGGGAAGGGGGGGTTGGAATCCATGCTTTTTAAGAGCTTTCAATGATTGGGAGGTAGAGGAAGCGTCAAGTTTTATGGAGCGGTTACATCATAACAGAATTATTGAGGAGGTGGAGGACAGGGTATCTTGGACTGAAACTAAGAGTGGTAAATTCTCGGTTAACTCTCTATACTTGGCCCTTGAAGCGGGGGGTTCGGCTCGGTTTCCTTCAAGCCTTATTTGGAATGAGAATGTGCAGCCCAAGATTAGTTTTTTTGCATGGGAGGCTACGTGGGGCAAAGCACTAACCTTGGACAAGGTGCAAAAAAGAGGATGGGCTTTGGCAAATAGATGTTTTTTGTGTCTTGAGAATGAGGAGACCATAGACCATCTCCTTCTTCATTGCTCAAGAACAAAGGTTTTATGGGATCTTCTTTTTACTGTTTTGGGGTATCTTGGGTGTTGCCTTCTTCTGTTAAAGAAACACTTCTAAGCTGGCATGGTTCTTTTGTGGGCAAAAAGCGTAAGAAGGTATGGAGAGCGGCTCCTCTGCACATTTTTTGGACGGTTTGGAAGGCGAGGAATTGCTTGGCTTTCAAGGATGATATGTTGTCAATTCAAAGATTGAAATACTCTTTTATTCTTTCTCTTTGGGCTGAAACAAAATTGTTCATAGCTGATTGCCCTCTAACTATAGCTAATTTCATAGATTGGATGGGCTCTAATTAGGGTTGTATTTTGGGGCTTTTTGTTCTTTTAGCATTTTCTTGAAGGAGGATGTATAGGTTTGTATATCTTGAGCCGCCTTCTTGGTGTCTCATTCTTTAATAGAATCTCTTTTACCTATCAAAAAAAAAAAAAATTCATAATTAAAGAAGCAAATATTCAACAGTCACAAGGTAGCCAACCAAAGACAAATTCTCAGCAATTTTATCTTTGACACACTTGCAAATGTTCAACTTCTTCAGATAATTTCTACTGGTGGGCTTTTGATGGGGATCAACATTTAACAAAAATGGTTTAGCAATTATAGTATTTCATAACTTTAGTTGGAGTTCTTCTATTTATTAGAACTGGTTTTAGCTGATTATTTCTCAGTCAAGTTTCTATTTGTTTTGCTTTCTAATTTGATTAGGAAAAAGAGTCATATTCCTACAACTTTAACCTATATGGTTTTTCAATTTTAGTGAATAGAATTTATTGAGAACTGATTGGTTATGCAACTTTTTAAAGGTGTGATTGCCAAGGATCTATTTTTTTTCTCTTCTTTTCACCTAAGTGTGATTACTTAGGAATCTTGAGGTGATTGCAAAGGATCTATTTTTTCCCTCTCTTTCCTAATCTTGTCTTCTTTGATATTTCATCTCATTATGCATAAAGAAAATCTTCTATATTGCTCAAATTTTTACCATCCTGCATCAAATTTTCACCTGATGATGTGTGCTTTTGTGCTGACATGGGATTTTGCAGTTTTTGTTAGGAAAAATGACTTAATTATGCATGTTTAAAATCAGACACACTATGAACAGTTTTTTTCTTTGATATTGGTGCATCATAAATTCCAAAGATTTTAGTCTCTTCTTTTTGTTGTGGTTATATTCCCTTGTAATATTCCTTGCATCTTATCATCATCTTTATACATTGGCTACTGATTTATTTCTTATTCATTTTGTTTAAAATTTTGGAAATTAAATATAGGTTGTAATGGCCTTAAAATGCCGTGGAGAAAAAGCATTAGGAGGCCTTTATACGGGGATCAATATACGACATATTGTTAAGACAAGCAAGATGGTATTCTTCATAGACTTCTTTGCAACTTTTGACCTTTATTCCTCTTGGTTAGATCACTTCTATTGGACTTTATTAATTGGCTTTTATTTCTCTAGGTAGCAGAGTACAGTGGACTACAAGTGCAGCCACACAAGGCTATTGTTGGAGCCAATGCCTTTGCTCATGAAAGTGGCATCCATCAGGTTCGTGTTGCCACACTGATTAGCATACAAGGATTTTTCATAGCCATCAGCCTGATATCCCAATACTTATTACAACTATTTTTTTTCTGCCGTGATGGAAAATAATTTTAATATTTGAGGTAGACCAAAAAAGGAGGGTTTTTTTTTTGTGTTTTTTGTAAGCACAAGGTATATTTATAATGTATATATAAAAGAGAAGTTACTAAAAGAGTTACAGCAAGGGTACACCAGAGTATACAGGGGGTACAGAAACGGTTCTAAGCCAAAAGAGTAGAAAAATAAAAACGTAGAACCTTCCCATGTCTGCTTCGAACCTAATCAATCAACAAAATCTAACATGGACATGGATGTCTCTCCTATACAATGCCTAACGCAATCCAAAAAACTTAACACAAAAAGGGATTTTGCATTCGTTTCAAATTTTCCACACTTTCAAATTCCCTTTGATTTCTCTCCTACCAAATTTTCCAAAGAAGACACAAAAGGGCAGCCATCTACACTTTCTTACGTGTCTTCACTTGAAGTGCCCATTCCAACTTAACAACATCAGTCTTATTGAAGAGTCTGCCACTAGATCCTGGCTGATGCAATGTAGAGAATGCAATTAACAGATTCTTCTTCCCTTTTACATATATAACATCTGTTCCTTAAAGACACCACATATCCATCTAAAACCTTACTTTCCTCCCATGCTCCATAATAAAGTGAACTCTGCTTTTAAAAACCTCGTAATTTCTTCTAATGGCCTAACACAATCTTGCTCTAAGACCTTCCCTTATTACTACAAAATACCAATCTCTTCCCCCTTTGAATTTTTGCAATAATAACCAGCTTCCATAGAGATTCTCTTTCTGAGGCAAATCCCCAACTCCACTTGCCCAGGAGAGCAGTATTGAGAACAAAAAGATTCTTGATGCCAAGACCCCCCTTCTTTCTTAGCCATGCACACAATTGAGCGCTTGACCAAATGAGGCTTTTTCTGTACAGCTTCACCCTCCCACTGGAAGCTTCTTTGGATCTGCTCTAGCCTTACTTTACCTTCTTGGAATCACCAACAAGGACATGCAACAAGCTAGAAAGAGTACTTCTAGTTAGTGCGTGTCTCCTCCCTTTCAACAAATACCATTTCTTCCACTAGCACTTGAATCCATGCAACATAGGATCCAACCAGTTGTCTCTATTGACTGTTGGCAATGGTGGATTTTTCTGGGAATCAACAGTTCAAATTATTAGATTTTTCTTATATATCAAGTCTCCTCATTCTTAAGGGGATTGGCTTTTGAAGTTTGAAGATACCCCCCTTTAGCTGCCTCTTTCGCTCCTGTCTTCTCTATAATGTGCCCATCAATTAATCTTTTCTTCCTTATTTTCCTTGTTTTCCTTGTTTTATTTGTTTGCTTGTCTTTCTTCTTCTATGGCCTTTTCTCTTCTTCTGCACCTTCTATTTCAAGTTGGGAGTCATATTTAAGTATTGAAGTCTTCTTCCTGTGCACCACATCTTATTTTTCCTGTGGAAACCCATTCAATGATCTTCCTACTTCGAATCCCTATACTTCCTCTGCCATCTGGTTTGTAATGCTCCAAGTAGGTTTTGTCTTGGCATTTGATGTGGATGCCTTAGCTTGATTAAAGGGCTCATCTTTGTTTCTTTCTCTTTGTTTTTTATTTTCCTCTAGATGCTACATTTTTGACCTGTGCTTTTCTTTAGTATGTCTTGCACTCAGTTTTGATGTTGTTTCTTTGGGTAACTTGGTTTTTCTTTTCTTTTCAATTAATTAGTAATTTCTTATGAAAAAGTTATAAATGAATAAAATAATATTCATGTGGCTATATGTTGGTTCTTGTCCTGCAAATAGGTCATTGGGTAATGGTGGAAAAGTTGACCCCTCTCTCATGATGATGTTTTTTTTTTATTTGATTTTTTAATAGGGAATGGAGATTGGAATAAATGGATCAAATTTCCCATCATTACATAGTATTGAACCAATTCATAAAGTGGATAATTCATTCGGATGAACTTCTCATGATGAAATGATAATAATGTTGATTGAGGGAGTCCAAAATATCTTGCATGCTTATTCTTTTCAGCAACTTCTTAGAATACTGTGAACTGTATCTCCTATGGTGATTTTTGGAAGAAGGGAACATGTAAATATGGATGGCACTGTCCAAAATAATTACCGATTCCTGTTTAGTCGAGTCAAAATTACTACAACTGATGACCATGATTCAAATAATTAATTGAGTGTAAACCAATACATTGAACTGTTTCTGATTAAATAAAATAAAATAAACCAAAACATTGAACTAGGTTAAGTTAATTAGAATAAAAACATCAATGATATATTTTGGTCTAATTTGTTTATTTTGATCTAAACAATGGTTGCAAGCATTACCTAATGTAGACGATTTTCTTACATAGAAAACACAAGTGGGAAAAATAATGGGACCACTTCTGATGAACCATGGGAGTCAATATTTCTGGTTACTAAAACAAATAATGTTACCCACCAAACTCCAAATTTAGAGTCTGTTGAACCTTCAGTTGTTGATCATCTGTGTCCTTGTAAAATTGAAACATCACTCATTCTATGATTCTCCATCATTGATTGATTCCGTGTTTTTTTTCACATTTACACAATCTAAACTTCATCAGACTGATCATGCACCAGCCTGCAACATGCTTGCTCTCTCATACCAATTTTCTAACACTATAGGGGAAGAAACCACTCATATTCTTTCATATAGAGTTTACTGGGGCTGACTGCTAAGTTTTCTCATATGACAATGCGGATTTGTAAAGCTCTAAGGGCTTGTTTGGCAAAGTTTTCAAAAAGATTTCTCAAAAATGGGTTTTTGAGAATAGTTCTTAAAAACAATTCTCAGTTATTTTCAGGCACAAAATTATGTTTGGGAACTGAAATATGAAAAACAATTTTCTTGACCTATTCTCCATGAAAGTATTGTGTACTTATGTACAAGATAAAAGTTCCCAACATATTCTCCTTGTTTCTAATTGTTTCTTAGGATACTCTATAAGAAACACTTGAAAACACCTCAAATTTTTTCTGAAAAATCACCTTGTTTTCAAAACAAATTATCAAAATTCTGTTTTCAGTCTAAAATTTATCAAATGCCTTTTTGAAGTTGAAAAAGTCCTTGATTAGTAAAAGAAACTGTACTGACCACCTCTGCTTGATTGATCCTGCAGCAGTTTCTCACACAATGAACTAGGTTGTTTTTAAGTCATAGTTTATATGGTTAGTCGGGGATTTGTGAGGCTTAATTAGGCAATCTAAATCAACTGTGTCCTAAGATTTCCATGTCAGTTACCATCCCTAGTGTGCGTTTGTAGTGCCTGAAAGTCTCCAACAATGTGTTCTAACATTGTCTTCACGACATCAAAGTGTGAATCCATCAGCAATCTTCCGATGCTACCCTATCAAAGTGACTAACTTTATAATGGATTATCAACACTAAAAATCTTAACACGTGCTAAATATTATATGTTTATCATTATTATCTTTTAAATTTTTTGGTTCATGCCTGAATTTGTCATGTCTGTTATCCTTTCTGTTAATCGTGATTGACAGCTTAAAGCTTATTTTATCATGCTTTCTATTTTGTAGGATGGAATGCTTAAGCATAAAGAAACATATGAGATCATATCTCCAGAAGATATTGGTCTTTTTCGATCTAACGAATCTGGTATTGTCCTTGGAAAACTTAGGTATGCTGTATGCAGTATTATATTCTGGATATATTCAACTATGTGGTGGTTTGATAGATTAGTTAGTTGTCTACGTTTCTTGATAGAGTTGTTGGTTTCTATGTCTAACAACTTGTTATCATTATATATATATTCTGATTATAGTGGGCATATAAGTATGCGTTCTTCAGATTCTAAGGTTTCCCTTTGCCTCATGTGTGCTTGTGATAGATTTCGTTGAATAAATGAGATTTGGGATTGGATTTGTGCATTATGCATTTGTATCACTTCAGAAATTGTCTTGTGGGAATGGGGATATATTTGGCATTCACACATTATTATGGTGTAGAACCTCTAATCTCCTGAGGCAACTTGTTGTCTCAACTGTAGAGGGATTTATTTTTATGTGTTTGAAGCAGCTGCTAGTTTGCCACCAGATGGTTAAGACCAGATCTTATGGCATCATGCATCTGTAAACCACCAAAACTTAATAAGATCCTTGAGCTTTCTTTTTAGCCCTTCCAACTCTCATTTTGAACACAAAATATCATTATTCTTATTGACAAAGAGTTGATTGTTGAATGTGGTATGACCCTAGACACGAGGAGGGATGTAACTGAAGAACCAAATGTAAATTGTGGGCAAAATTTTTTAAAGGCCGTACAAAAAGGTATTTTGAGAAGAAAAAGGAAATTTATAGCACCATCAATCTGCACCATGTCTAACATTGTGTGTTCCTACATTTTCCTTTTGAAAGCAGATTGGTTTGTTTGAGGAGCAAAAAGATGATGCCTTGCAGCATTCAGAGTGATGACTAGATAAGATCAAGCCTGGTGGCTTGAAGCAATGTCTGTGTTTGATATATTTAATTTGGCAATGCTTAGGGAGGTCGGGCTTGCCAGCTTTCTTTCTTTTTACGAGTCATCATTTGGGGATAACGAGCAAAACATTAGATTTAAGGCTTTTAGGCCTGCTATACACCTCTGTATGCTAGTCTCTCTTCATTAGGGAAATATCTACATAATGAAAAAAGACATCAGATTTTAGAACAAAGCCTCTAGGAACAGATGTCCAAGGCTCTGAATACTATCCTTTCTGCCGTTAAGGAAAAATCTATTTAACGGTATTTGGATGATTTCCAAACTAATAATTACATGAATTCACCAGGACTGGACTTGATGAAGTATACTAACTGGAAATGAATATATGTTGTATGCTGGGCCAAAAACCGCTCAAAACATAGCCAATCAGTTGAATTTGGTGATATATCTTATAGATCTTGTAGGCACGCCTTTGTTGTAGTTGGTCTTAGATGGTAAATTTTAGATTTTTGCCTGAATTTCACCTTTGGCTGAAGAATGAATGCAGTCCAATATCTGGACTTCATCGCTTCTTATTTTGGATGACTTTTTTTTTCTCATCACATCGTAGTTGCAGAAAACAATTTGGATTAGGTATTGGAATAATTTGAGACTCAGTAGTTTGTTGTAGTTAGGCTTAGATGGTAAGTTTTGGATTCTGGCCAGAATTTCGCCTTTGGTTGAGGAATGAACGCAATCCAATTTCTAGACTTCATCGCTTCTTAGTTTGGATGAATTTATTTTCTCATCACATCATAGTTGCAGAAAACAATTTGGATTAGGTATTGGACTAAGTTGGGAATCAGTAGAAAAATTAAACTGTATACAAGGATGAACCCAGAGTGCATAGAAGGCCTTAAGCCAACTGTGAACTCTTAATGAAATAAAAAAGGTTAAACTCCCTTTCCCTAAGGAATCCTTTAAGCACATAAATTCATAGACCAGTAAAAAATAATGAACTTGATGTAAGGAAAAATAGAAATGAAGCAAGGAACTTTCTATTGTCATTGTCATTATTCTATCAACTTGGAATTTGGCAATTTAACATATATGAAGTGTTCAAATAGGAGTGAAGAGTTCACTTGTTCTTATAGATCAAGCTCATCCACACAGATTAGGTTTGAGTGGCTGTGACATGGTAGCGTATTTATACCTGACTTAGTCTGTAGTCTAGGTTCCTGATTTGATCCATAGAGCTGTGTGTGCACACTTTGGAAGGCTCTATAACTTGTTTTCTATGATGTCTGAGATTCTGCATTGTTGACTTGTGAGAAAGCACTAGGTTTCTGACAACCACATCCTTGGAGAAGTTTTGATTGCTGATCCTGGTGCTGTGCTAGTTGGAATCATGGTTTGAAATATCGGTAAACACAGATATATCGATACTTGGATTTTACAGATATATCAGAAATATTGGTGAATATTTTGATATAAATATTGGTAAGATGAAAATGATTCAAAATTCATGGAAATATTTGAAAAAAACTCTAAAAAAGGATAAAATAGGTAAAAATACATATGTTAAAGTTATTTTGTAAGTGTAATTGACAAAAGTATGGTTAATGAGAAAAATATCAGTAAACATGGATATATCGGTCTTAATATATAATTTATTATTTATCTTATCAAATTAATTTTAATTTATAAAATATTAGAACTTCATTATTATTATTTTTATATTTTAGTTTTTTTTTTAATAAATTTATATTTTTAATATTTTAAAATAAAGACATTCAAAATTAAAAGGATAAATATAAAAAATTTAAAGGTGAAGTGATAGTAATTTTTTAAAATATGATTAATGAGATAGATGATGATACATTTAATATTAAAACTATAATTTATTTAATTTAAATGCAGTCAATAATGTAAAATAAGTGATGATGCATATATGTTTTTTTTAAATTTAATTATCATATAAATAATATAAAAAAAGACTTGTCAAGAAAATTATTATAATGGCTTTTATATTTTTATTCATTAATTAAATAAAAATTAAAATAAAATAATTAGAATTAATTTATTTATTCTTTTTATAATGAACTTTAAAATATTTATTGTGCATGTATATTAACAAACATACACTTGGCCCAATGGTAGATAGCTTCAAGTCCAAGCCTTTTGCTTGGGTTTGAATCCTCTTGGGCGCAGGCCTTGGGTGGTAAAAAAATTTGAATAGGTGTTGTAGGAGCAAATCCCTTGACGCAGGCATTGCAGGCGAGGTCATTGACCCGTGTTGATTTCTTGAAAAATCAGGAAACATTGACCCGTGTTGACTTTCTGAAAAATCAGGAAACCCTGATGTAGGCGTTGCAGGCGAGGTCATTGACCCTCGTTGACTTACTGAAAATTTGGTAAATTTCCCAAAATATCAGGGAAAGCGCAGAAATATCGAGGAAAAATCAGCTGACCGACTTTTGTTGTGAAATATCGTGTTGGCTGTCCCCGATAACCGAAATTTCGGCAATATATCGCTGAAATTTCCTGACATTTCAAACCATGGTTGGAATGGATAGGGAGATGTCTTCACGTTCTTGATATTTTGCTGATTCAGAGTAATGTGTGTGCTTTTGTAATGATACATATTGAAGTTGCACTGGTAGATGATTTATTTATTTATTTTACTTCTTTATCAAGTTTATATTTCTATAAATATAAAGTAACATTTTCTTAATATGTTATTATAGTGGACGGCATGCTTTGAAGAGTCGACTTTTGGAGGTACACAACATCCTCTTTTTTATTTTTTATTTTTTTTAAAGGACATATGGTTGTTAAGTTACTGTTCTGCATTAAGATTTTTCTCTTTCTAATTTTCAGCTTGGTTATGAGATTGAGGGTATGGAACTTGATGATATCTTCTGGCGATTCAAAGAAGTAGCTGAGAAGAAAAAGGTAATCTCCTTGAAGTTTTCAATATTCTGAAGTCCACGATTTTATTGTATCTAAAAATGCAACAAACTTGCTTGGCTTGAATCTGAAGGTCTTGCATACTCAAATTGTTAAGTAGCTTGAATTAATGATGGTAGCACAAAGTTTTTCTTATATATATATATACAGAGTGAGAGGGTGAGAGAAGAAAAGAAAGTAAACAATGCTCATATACTGGTATTATTTTCCTTTTGCCATTCTAAATCACTGGTAAACTGTCATTTAGTAGAGGGTAGTGTGCAAAACCAAAAATAGTGGAAAAAGTTGTTATCTGGACCAGTTTCTTGTAGTTCTGTTTTCCTAGCAATTCTGATCATTTTTTTTTCTAAACTTTTTATCGTCTTGAAATTTATTCACATTCATTGCTACTCCCCAATTGAACTGGGTCAGTTTTCTATTTATTTATTTTCAGATCTTACTGCATCAAAGTTGTCAATTATGCTTTGTTAGGTGTTTTGATTTTTCCATAAGAATAGAACGTTTGTTACTGGATTAATATGATGTTTTAGTTTCTGGTTATAACTGCTAGGAAAATAAACTATTAAAGATATGAAATATAAAACCATTTTTTTCTTCTATAAGTGAACAATGTAAGTTCAACTAAACATGTTTCCAGAGAGGAAAGCATTAAAATCTAAGTATGAAAATGCAAAAAGAGAAGAAGGTGGGGAATCAATCAAAGGTTTAGTAGACCAAAATAGGACCAGTAACATGCCTAAATGACTGGAATGGTTTGAATTTTGGTCTGTTGAAGATTGAAGCTGCATTGGTTTTGTTCTAGTTTTGCTCTAATGTAAAACGTGTTGGCCAAAACAGGATGCAAGGGAACCAAATTGATTATTTGAGAGCCAATTGCCAATTGCCTTTTGATATTATTATTATTATTATTATTATTATTATTATTATTATATCATTATTAGTAGTGGTGGTGGTGGTAGTAGTAGTATAGATGGGGAGTGTTCTAGAGACATGTTATGAGGGGAAAATATGAGGAAGAAGGGGGTTGGGGTCTTGTGAGGTGAGAGGAGGGTATGATGTTGGGTTATGGAAGGTTATCAAGAAGGATTGGGATACATTTTAATGTAGAGTTTCTTTGACTGTGGGAAATAAGAGCGGAGTGAAGTTCTGAAAGGATAGGTGGATGGGGAGGAGCCTTTGTATGTCTCCTTTCCATCTCTATTTGCTTTGGCCTCATCTAAGGAGACTTGGTTGGCAGATTTGTGGGAGTAGACATTTTTCCTGATGGGTAAAAAAGCAATATATTAGAACAAGACACTCCAGAAAAGTGCCCTAGAGCACATAGAAAATATACAAAGGATGCCTAAGAGTGCCACAAAAAAGGGGAATTACAAAAAAACAGCACCCCCTCAAACTAAACCCAACCAATCCACAAAATCAACAATGGAATAAAGGCCAAAAACTAAATACACCTTAGCCCACTCCAAAAGGTTACATAGGAAAGAAAATTTAATCCCTTGGATTAGACGCCCCTCATTTTCAAACGCCTTGCTTTTTTTTCCTTCCACACTATCCAGAAAAGGCAAAAGGGAGCAGCCTGCCACACCTTTTTCCTCTTCTTACCCACAAAAGGTGTTATTAGAATCCTTGCTTCACTAGAAATCTTAATGATAGGGAGCTTGATAATGTACAACATTTTTTTGCTGGACTGCAAGATATGTTAGTGAATCGAGAGGAGGCTAGGGTAGGGTGGATGGTTTTGAGGAAAGAAACATTCTTAATGAAGTCTCTATATGTTGTCTTAAGCCAAGGAACTTAATTGCCTTTCCAGCAAGGGTACATCTAGAATCCATAGGCTCTCTCTTAGGCAAATTTCTTTGTGTGGGAAGTTTGCTGGGGAAAAGTTTTGACTCTTGACCAACTCCAAAAAAGAGGGTGGACATTGCTTAATAGATGCCTTCTTTGTAAAGCGGATGAGGAGTCAATTGATTTTATCCTCCTTCACCACCGCATGGCAAGGGTTCTTTTGCTTTTGTTTTCTTTGTTTGAGGTTTCTTTGGTTCAAGTGGTCATAGTGACGAAGACTTTGCTAGGGTGGTATGGATCTTTTGTTTGAAAAAAAACAGAAGGTGGTATGGAGAGTTGCTCCTTTGTGCATTTTTTAGACTTTGTGGAAAGAGAGAAATGAAAGGTCATTTTAAAATGTTCCTTATTATCTTATCTTGTTGTCAAATTGTACAGAGGTGGCAACTCAATGTCTCTAATTGATTTTGTTGAGTGGTTGGATTCTTAATAGGGGAGGGAGGTGTTTTTTGTAATCCAACCTTGGTTTCTCCTTGGCTCTTTTTTGTTGTTAGCTTTGGTGCGCTTTGTATACTTATGGTGTACTTTGTTGTGTTTTTGCTATTATTGATGAATTTCATCATCCAAAAAAAAAAAAGAAAAAAAAAATGGAAATTCCTTAACCATGATTGATTTTATCCATTGGTTGGGGTTTTCATGAAGGGGATTTTGTTTTTTCTACTCCTTCCCTTCTGTCTCTTGGCATCCTTTGTATACATTCTATGTACTTTGATATGCTTTTTGTTAAGTGTTATTATCATAGTTGTGAAAGGCGCGCCTAGGCTCCGGGCGGCACGACGCCACCCTTCGGCGCCTCGCCTGAAGGCATGTGACGCCCCTTAACGAAGGCGCTTAGGCGCGCAAGGCGCAACGTGGTCGCCTCTGGCCAGGTACGCCCTCCTCATTCTCCTTCTCCTTCTTCTTCTTCTCTTCTTCAATCACCGCGTCAGGTTGCAGAGGGCTAAGAGTTGAGAAGCCCTAATTTTTTTTTGGATTTTTGGGACCAAAACGACGTCGTTTTGGCCCTGTTTTCCCTTCCAGACCCTTTTTTTTTGGTATTTTTGAACTCGACACCACTCCTAAATCGTGCCCTAGCCTCAACCATGCGGTGGAGAAGTGAAGAAGACGAAGAAGAGGAGGAAAAATAGTCACGTACCTTTCCGGGACCTCGGTATTTTTCTCTTTTCTTCACTTTTCTATATTTTTTTCCATTGTTGTCTCATAACTCTCATTGACATTTTTTTTTTTTAATTATGAATATTGTATTTTGACATGAAAACTTTACTAAATAAAAATAAATAAAAAAAAACATTTATGTGCATATTTTTTGTTAATGTGATATGCATTTTTTTTTTCAATTTTTTTCTTAATTTAATTATAATTTTTTATTGTAGTATAAAATTATAAATTTAAATATTGTATATTGTAGTATAAATGTAAATATTGTATTTTGACATGAAAATTTTACTAAATAAAAATAAACAAACAAAAAACACTCATGTGCATATTTTTTGTTAATGTGATATGCATATTTTCTTTTTCAATTTTTTTCTTAATTTAATTATAATTATTTTATTGTAGTATAGATAATTTTTTTGCGAGATGGATAATGAGAGTGAAACTCAAGTGGACTCTAGTGCAAGTGGAAGAAGAGATCCCAAATGGAAGTATGCTCGTTTGGTTAATGAAAAAGATTTAAACACCATCATATGCAATTTTTTGTGATAAAGTAACCAAAGGAGGCATATATAGACACAAACAACATCTTGTTGGTGGATATAGAAATGCTAAAAAATGTAGAAAATGTCCGGAACATGTTAGAGAAGAAATGGAAGAGTATATGAGTTCCAAGAAAAATAAAAAAAAGCAAATGAATATGGGGAGTGAAGATGTTAATGAAGATTTGTTTGGTTTGGAAGATGAAGATTTTGGTGAGGAGATTAATAGTAGAATGAATGTCACCAACATTTCTAGTAGAGGTAGTAACCGAGGAGGAAGTGGTGGTAGGATGTTTTCTTCAAAAAAACCAAGACAACAAAGTCCTATGTAGAGATGGTTGTTCAAAATCGAAGGAGTGGGAAGATGAATCAAACTACCATCAATGATGCCTACAAAAAGGAAGCAAGAGAAAGAGCTTGTATGCTTATCACAAAGTGGATGTATGAGACTGCTATTCCATTTAATGCAGTCACATATCCGAGTTTCCAACCAATGATTGAGGCTATTAGCCAATATGGTGTGGGTATGAAGGGACCAACTCTTCATGAGGTAAGAGTTACTAACCTTAAGAAAGAATTGTCTCTCACAAAAGATTTGATGGAAAGATCATATGGTGGAATGGGGAAAAAATGGATGCTCAATTATGTCAGATGGATGGACCGATAGGAAAGAGAGAACTTTGGTGAACTTTTTGGTTAATTGTTCAAAGAGAACCATGTTCATGCTATCTATTGATGCTTCTTCAATGATTAAGACAGGAGAAAAGATGTTTGAGTTACTTGACAAATGGGTAGAGCAAGTTGGTGAGGAGAATGTTATTCAAGTTATAATAGATAATCACTTAAGTTATGCGATGACAGGTAATAAATACTATTTCTTGAATTTTTATTTACTTTTAAAATTTGAATTATTTATCTCGAGAACTTGTGTAAATTTATTATCTACTATGTCACATAGGAAGGTTGTTAGAATTAAAGTGCCCGCATTTGTATTGGACACCATGTGCTGCACATTGCCTTGACTTGATGTTGGAAGATATTGGAAAGCTACCAAACATCAAGAAGACATTGAAGAAGGCTATATCACTAAATGGGTATATTTATAATCGCTTAGGGTTACTCAACATGATGAGGCGGTTCACTAGACAAAGGGAATTGCTTAGGCCTGCTAAGACTCAGTTTGCAACTGCTTTCATCACATTATTGTGATTGCATGAACAAAAAAATAACTTGAGGAAGATGTTTACAAGCTCAGATTGGTCAGATAGTAAATGGGCAAAAGAGCAGAAGGGGGAAACTATAGCCAACATAGTTCTAATGCTTTCATTTGGGAACACTATTGTGTTTTGCTTAAAGGTTTCGGGTCCCCTAGTTCGTGTGCTTTGTTTGGTTGATGGTGGAAAAAAAGCTCTTATGGGATACATCTATGAGGCCATGAATAGAGCTAAGGATACAATTGTGAGAAGTTTTAATGGAAATGAAGAGAAGTACAAAGAAATCTTCAACATCATTGATAAGAGGTGGGAGATTCAGCTTCATCGGCCTTTGCATGCAACAGGGTACTTTTTGAACCTGAAATTCTTCTATGATAAACCAGAAATAGAGCGTGATGCAGAGATTATGAGTGATTTATATAAATGCATCTTAAGGCTAACAAGAGACCCTGTTAAGCAAGAAAAAGTTATGGCTGAAGTGAATTTGTACACAACTGCCTAAGGACTATTCGGGAATGAGTTAGCTGTTAGGACAAGGAGGACTAGAGCACTAGATTAGTTATTTAGTTTTCTTTATTTAAATGATTGGATTGTATTTTTGCTAAAATAGGTGAATTGTTTCACTAAAATGTTAATATCTATACTACAGTTGAATGGTGGGCTACATATGGAGCTTTAACTCCAAATTTCCAAATGTTTGCAATGAAAATCCTCAACTTAACATGCAGTGCATCAGGTTGTGAACGGAATTGGAGCATCTTTGAAAATGTAAGTGACCAAAATAATTACAAGTAATAGTCTAATAGAGTCTTGAATGTAACTTAAAAGTTAAAACTTTAAAATATATTTATGAGCTTATGAATTTTTGCAAGTTCATAGTAAGAGGAGAAATAGGTTAGATCATCAACGCTTGAATGATTTGGTATACATTAAGTATAATTGAGCCTTGAAGAGAAGATACAATGAACGTAACACGATTGACCCAATTTCTTTGAAAGATATAGATGATAGTAATGAATGGTTGATAGGAAGAATGGAAGATGAGGATTCTCATGGAGGTGCACAAGATGATTTTGTATTTGATGATGATAATTTGACATGGGGTGATGTTGCTAGAGCTACTGGAGCTGAGGAGGCCAGGTTTGATACTAGAGCTAGAGCTAGAGCAAGCTCAAGCATAATACCACCAACGAGGGGGATAACTTCAAGTTCTAGAACTTTGCCTTCTCATTCACTAATGGATGAAGATAAACATAGAGACATGGTTGATTCAGTAGATGAAGAAGATGGGGAAGGATACAAATGTGATGATGGAAATGATGATGATGATGATTTTGTTGATTTAGAGGAGTGATGATTGCTTGTGGAAAAATTTGTTATTTAAGTGTTTTTTAATGATGTTTTTGAATTGTGGACAAATTTCATGTTTTGGTTTGGAAACTTTGGATTTGGATATGTATTATGCTATTAGCAATATGGATTTGGATTTGTTTTTATGCTTGGAGTTCTTTATTTTTATGCTTTTTGTTGATTAAATTGAAGTTTTGGATGATATTTGATGATTTATGTGTTTAAGACAAATAAATGATTGTTAAATTTGATTATATTATATAAAAATATATATGTAAATTAGGGTGCGCCTCACTTCACTAAAGCCCACGCCTTAGGTGCGCCTTGCGCCTCAAGCTCCGAGACTACTTTGCGCCTTGAGCCTTTTAAAACTATGGTTATTATTATATTTTTTATTTGCCTATCAAAAAACAAAAAAAAATAAAATATTGGCGGTATTGAAAATGATGATAATTCCAATAATGTTTAGTTGATGAATGGTTTTAGTTGAACACATTGTTTATGTGCATAATGTACATTGGTGTGGGGCCTTCTTTTTTAGGTACAATATGGTAGGCGTCAGGTCATAGTTTATCTTGGAAAGGAGAGAATTTCTTTCCAGTCTTTTAAGGTCCAAATTAAATATTTATTAGAGAGAGTGCTCATATGATCCGTCCTTGTCAAGTTGCATGCTTTTTCCTGGTTATATCAGGGGTTTGGTGCCTAGGTTTTTATTCTCTATGTAAAGCTCGTCTGTATAAATATAGTATTTGTGAATTTGTTGCACATGGACAAATTCATCCTCTTAAATTTCATTCCTTAGAAGCTGTTTCTTTTGGGTCAAACATACATAAGCAGAAACGATCTTTGTGTGCATGTTTTTTATTTCTTTTATTAAGATGACTTTTTCTTGATTCTCTATTTTAATTAATGGTTTCCCAGAATCTGACTGATGTTGATGTAATAGCATTGGTATCGGATGAAATATTTCAGCCAAAAGTTTTTTGGAAGCTTGGTGATCTGCAGGTAAATCAAGACTTCATTTCTGATTTTGTTGCTTCTTAAATGAGTGTTCTTGTTTTGTAATGAACAACTTGTCATCAATCACAATGGATGTAACTTGCAGGTGACTTGTGGCACTCTTGGTCTTTCTACGGCGACTGTTAAGCTCATTGATGCTGATGGGCAAAAGCATGTTGCCTGTTCAGTTGGGACTGGGCCAGTTGATTCAGCTTACAAGGCCATTGATCTCCTTGTGAAGGTTTGAGAAACTTTATGATCTTTGCCTTTATGATCCGTTAGAAAAGTTAAAGAAAATTGTGTACAAACACCTATTAAAAAGTATTCACTTATTAAATATCATCTCTTTAGCCCCTAGGCTGGTTATGGTGGATTGTGATAGAAGCCATAGAATAGAATGGTTGTGTCCAGGAGTAATATCCAAAGTACAGGAAGGGAAAGAAAACCTATATGATTGTCTATGTTCAACGTGGGGTTGCCATATCAAGTAGAGATGAGGAAAAAGATGTAAAGAAGAAGAGAGGGGAGGGGAAACTATCATGAAAGCTTTAAACAATTCCATGAAGGAGATGGATTTTGAAGTTGGCATCTGTCAGGAAAGTTGTGGACTCCCTTGCAGGTTAGGGTATTGTTGCTGACAATAAGAGTTTTTGAAGATTTCATGTAAAGAAGTGCGTGCTTTGTGTTGATGTATTTGGAAGGAATGAAATAAAAGAATCTTTAAGGATGTAGTGTTCCCTAGTAAAGTTGAAGTTAGTGTCAAGTTGCTTTTTCCTTTGGATTAGATGGATTAATGTGAGATGGTTTTGTCGTTTTTTAAGTTCTTAGATTCTTTAAAGTTATAGATTTTCCTTTTTAGCCTTTCTCCCTCTTGTGTATATCTTACATAGATATGAGTTTTTTGGACCTTGCTTGCATTAAAAGGTTACTTAAGAAGATTTTGTAACGCAATGCTCCCAACCCTATTTTTTAATTCATATCAAGGATGTGAAATACCTGAAATGCCCTCTAAATTGATTATTTATATGTTAATGTCTTAGAGCCATGAAAGACATCTCTATCTGGCCAAATCATACTCTGGGGTTCTAAGAAAGAAAGAAAGTGGAAATTGAGAATGGAGGAGAGAGACGAGAGAGTGGGTGAGAGAAATGGAGAAGAGTTCTGGCTCCAAGGTGCGAGCGGGGACTCAGCGGGTCATCTCCAGTCAGGGGGTCGGAAAAGGAGTTTTGGGATAGAGTCCAAAACTTTTGAGGTCGAGACAGAGAAGAAGAAGGGAAGGACGCAGATCTTTATAGTGGAAAGAAAGGGAGGTGTCTCTTCTTGGATTAAGTTGGGGCCGGCAAGTCTAGGGCCGCTCATTGAAGGTCTGGTCTTTTGCTCAAAGGACATGAGGACTGGCCATTGGGAGAAACGCTGGCAAGAGAATGGGAGATATTTCTCTTTAGTGCGAGGCGAAAACAAAGGGGGATGTTTCCTTCGCCTGGGGGTTACAGATCGGGAAAAGAAAAGATTTAGTATCTTCGTTCCCAAAGGCAGAGGAGCAAAAGGGGGTTGGATCCTCTTGGTGGAGGCGTTGCGAGAGATGGAGTCTATTCCAGACGGGAAAGTGAGACAGGAGGACAGGGACAAATTTTGGATACCCATGTTGGGAAAATCCTTTGCGGAGGTGGTCAAGCAGAAACGCAGCACCGGAGAAGAGGTGATTAGGGTGAAAGTGGATAACAGAGATTTAAGTGCGAACTTGGAGAAGCTGGACCATTGCCTTGTCGGGTGCTGGATCCCATTACGAGGAGGGGGGGAAGATTTAAGAAGCTGGGGGACCCAAATGTCAAAACGGTGGGGGCTAAAGGGCAATTTAGGCTTGGCCAAATTGGAAGACGGTAAGGCATTATTGGAGTTTGAAATGATAAAAGAAGCCGAGAAAGCCCTAGATGGTGGGGAAATAGTGGTCGATGGCTTCATCATGCGTCTGGAAAAATGGAGCCAAAGGACGGGATGTTTGATGGAGGAAGAGAAAGAAAGAGAGGCCTGGGTAAGGATAGTGGGTCTTCCCATTTCTCTATGGAATCGGGACACTCTGAGCAAGATAGGAGAGGGATGCGGGGGTTTTTTAGACATAGATGTCAAGACGGAGAGGAAGGAAGAGCTATAGTGGGCTAGAATTCGGGTAAGGAGAAATGAGGGGAAAACCCCTAATTTGGTGGAAATATGGGTCGAGAATATATGCTATTCCCTTACCCTGTGGTGGGAGACGAGGCCGACCGGCGAGAAAGGAAAATCCCTCGTATCAGATGGAGAGGTTGAGGGTGAGTTTCAGCCACGCGAGGGCAAGCGCGTGAGGGAGGCCGAAGGGGGCTCGAGGCTCGAGGCTCGAGGAGCAGCTACAGTCTGCGGATGGGACGCAAAAGTTGACTTTTGGGTCGAGGCGACCCACGGAGTGTGTTTGTGGGCTTGGTGAGCCGTAATTAAGGCCCAAGGGAGAGGGGATTATACAAAGCGGGCCTGTAGAGACGGGCTTTTTGGTGAAGCCTCATGGGTCTGAGGGCAGTAGCCCATGCTCTTCCTCTGTGGAGTCTCTTGGGCCAAAGGAGAAGTTGGACCTCAGACGGACCAAGGCCTGGAAGCCCACGGTGGATGTGGGTCTGGTAGACGATGGTCAGAGCCCAACGAGGGTGCCAAGCGGCCATTTTGCTGAGGCCCAAAGCCGTGGCACAAGTTTGGGAAGCCCATTCTCTGAATTTTCTCTATTTTGGGAAAAGGATGGGCTGCGCAGGCTGAGAGAGGCAGAGCTCCTCCACATAGAGCGAACGAAGATTGACCTAGTCCTTGTAGAGGAAGCGACGAGGTATGTTCAGTCTGATTGCTTAATCCCTGAGAATCCTTTTTCCCCTTCTCTTTGTTTTGGTCGGACTCCAGTGGGGGAGTTTTGCGACCTTTCTGGGACTGAAAAGAAGCGTGGCGAGGATGAAAATCCGCTCCAAATGATCATGGGATTGGAATCCTCCTTGACAGAGACTGTCGTATGCTGGGATTTGGTGGAGGTCAACAAAAGTAGAACTGATGATAATGGAAAGGATTTGGGTTCGGATCAAATAGTGCCACGAGTAAATAAGGCAGGGGGGAGCTTAGCTAGGAGAAGAGCGATTTCGCCAAGTTTAGTAATTTTCTGGGTTTTTAGAAAGAAGGTCTGGAGAAGGACATTATGGAATTCCTGGTTAAAATTCGTAAGAGAAGGGAAAGAGTTCATAGTAAGAACATTTTGGAGAAATCTAAATTTGAGAGAGAGTTGAAAAGATTAGAGTGTTCCATTAACTATGAAGGGGGGAAGAAGCAAAATGATGGTGGGCAAATAAGGGGTGCCAAATTATGGAATTTAAATGAAGCTAAGAATCCTAAGTTGGAATGTTCGGGGAGCCAATGACAACGCCAAAAGAAGGGTTATTAAGGCTGTGATCAGAAGTCAGAGGGTGGATCTCTTTTGTCTTCAAGAGACCAAAATACAGACTTTGTCGGAGGGCTTGGTGAGAAGTTTGGGTTCTGGCAGGTGGTCAAATTGGGTGGCTTTAGACGCCTTGGGCACTGCGGGAGGGATTCTGGTGTGTTGGGATAAAAAGTCTCTGGAGGTGATGGAGACGGAGGTGGGAAAATTTTCAGTCTCCTGTAGGATTAGGAATGTGGAAAATGGGACGACCTGGATATTTATTGGGGTGTATGGGCCTTTCTCCAAAGAAGACAGGGTTTGCTTGTGGGAAGAGCTAGGGACGATTAGAGGCTTGTGGGAAGATCCTTGGTGTTTAGGAGGGGACTTCAACGTCATCTTGTCCCAGCGAGAAAGGAGTAATAGGGAAGGTTGTCTGGGGCTATGAGAAGTTTTGCCCAAACTGTGGATGATTTGGAACTCATTGATCTTTCTATGCAAGGGGGTATTGCCACTTGGAGTGGGGGAAGGAACAACCAGTCCTGGGCAAGGCTAGATAGGTTTTTGGTGACTCAGCAGTGGCTAGATATGTTCAGTGGGGTAGCCCAATGCAGAATGCATAGACCCACTTCCGATCATTTTCCTATCATGCTGATGGGTGGGGGGATAAGGAGGGGCCCAACTCCGTTTAGATTCGAGAATATGTGGCTGAAAGTGGACGACTTTAAGGGTCTTCTCCGGGGATGGTGGCAAGGGATTGAGGTGAGAGGAAGGGCCAGCTTTAGATTGGCCTATAAGATAAAGGTTTTGAAACATAATATTAAAGTATGGAATAGGGAGGCGTTTGGAAGGCTGGAAGTTAATAAAAATTCTGCCCTTCAGCATCTGGAGTACTGGGATGGAGTGGAGAGTGAGAGGAGCCTGTCTATAGCTGAAACTGAGCAGAAAAAAGAAGCCAAGGATGCCTTCTATAAATGGGTGCTAATGGAAGAAGTTCATTGGAGGCAGAAGTCTAGGGATCTGTGGCTCAAGGAAGGGGATAGGAATACCGGTTATTTTCACCGTATGGCTAATGCCCATCGTAGGAATAATTCCCTAGACAGGATTATAATTAATGGGGAGCTGCTGACCGAGGATCAAGAGGTGAGGGATGGGATAGTGAATGCTTTCCAGAAATTACTTTCAGAAGAGCCGGGGTGGAGAGCGGATATTGAGGGGCTGCAGTTCAATCAACTTAACTCCCGGGAAGCTGAAGACTTGGAGATGCCTTTCTCTGAGGAGGAAATCCATTTTACATTGATGGAGATGAGGGGAAACAAAGCTCCAGGCCCGGATGGCTTCACAGTGGCCTTTTGGCAAGATTGTTGGGATTTTGTGGAGGAGGAGGTGGTGGAAATGTTTAAGGAATTCTTTGAGCATGGGTCTTTTGCCAAGTCTCTCAATACCACCTTTTTGGTCCTTATTCCTAAGAAAGGAGGAGCTGAAGACCTGGGGGACTTTAGACCTATCAGTTTGCTTGGGGGTTTGTATAAACTCTTAGCCAAAGTCCTAGCAAATAGGCTAAAGAAAGTGCTAGATAGGGTGGTCTCAGTTGACCAAAATGCCTTTGTGAGAGGGAGACAGATTTTGGATGCTTCTCTAGTAGCTAATGAGGTGATTGATTATTGATATAAAAGAAAAGAGAAAGGGTTAATATGCAAGTTGGACATCGAAAAAGCCTATGATAGCATCAATTGGAAATTTCTTATGAAGGTTCTTCGGAAGATGGGTTTTGGGTCTCGTTGGATAGATTGGATGCGGTGGTGTATTTCTACTGCCAAATTCTCTATTTTAATCAACGGGGTTCCAGTTGGGTTCTTTTCAAATTCAAAGGGGCTTTGGCAAGGAGACCCCCTCTTTCCATACCTTTTTGTCTTGGGTATGGAAGTGCTTAGCACTATTATTAGACGGGTTGGTGAGGGGGGCTTTATCTCAGGCTGTAGGATGCGGGGGAGAGGGGGGGAAGAGCTGACTGTTTCTCACCTCCTCTTTGCTGACGACACACTCATTTTCTGCAAAGCTAGAAGAGAGCAACTGACCAATCTAAGTTGGATTTTGGCATGGTTTGAGGCTGCCTCCGACCTTAAAATTAACCTGGCTAAGAGTGCCCTAATTCCGGTGGGGGAAGTGGATGAGTTGGAGGAGTTGGCGGCTGAGCTAGGCTGCAGATTGGGGGCTTTACCCATTGTGTACTTGGGGCTGCCCCTTGGAGCTCATCATAAAACCTCATCTTCCTGGGATGGGGTGGAAGAGAGAATGAGAAGAAGACTAGCCCAGTGGAAAAGGCAATATATTTCGAAGGGGGGAAGAATTACTCTCATTAAGAGCACTTTGGCCAGCATACCCATCTACCTCCTCTCCCTTATACGCATCCCTAAGGCTGTGGCAAGAAGGATTGAAAAAATTCAAAGAGATTTCTTGTGGGGGGGAGGAAGCTTGGAGGGGAAAGTTCACTTAATTAACTGGAAGGTGGTATGCAGCCCTAAGGAGGAGGGGGGATTAGGCATCCGAAAGATAGATTTGTTGAACAAAGCATTGTTGGGCAAATGGGTTTGGAGATATGCCTATGAGAAGGATAATTTGTGGAAAACGGCGATAGGGGTGAAATATGGTCAAGAGGGATGTGGGTGGAGGACTAAGGAATTTTGTGGGCCTTATGGGGTGGGGTTATGGAAGGAGATCATGAAGGAGGCGGATTGGTGTTGGGAAGCATGGATTTTAAGGTTGGGAAGGGGAATAGAGTTTTGTTTTGGACGGATAAGTGGTGTGGTAATGAGGCGCTTTCTCAAACTTTTCCTCAGTTATTTACCTTGGTGGGTCATAAGAATGCCAAAGTTTGTGAAGCGTGGGATTCTAGTTTGGGTCAAGGAGGTTGGAATCTCAGTTTGGCTAGAGATTTCAATGATTGGGAGATGGATTAGATAGGAGACTTGCTGTATCTTCTGAAGGATTTCAGGATTTCTCCTGAAGAGGACTCAGTGAGATGGAAACGGGAAGGCAACGGTGTTTTTGGGGTCAAGGGGGCCTACAAAAGGTTGAGTGGCTCCTCAGCCGGTGTTTTTCCAAATAGACGCATTTGGTTGGATAAGGTTCCAACAAAGGTGTCTTTTTTTGCTTAGGAGGCATCGTGGGGGAAGATCCTCACCTTGGATAAGCTTCAAAGAAGGGGATGGCAGCTCCCTAATCGGTGCTATCTATGCGGCTACGAAGAGGAAAAGGCGAATCATATTCTCTTACATTGTACAGTGGTTAAATCTATTTGGGAGATTACCCTTGCCATTTTCGGAGTTCAATGGGTATTCCCAGAGTCAGTTATAGAGGTGTTACTTAGTTGGAGGGGTTCTTTTGTGGGGAAAAAAAGAAAAAAAATTTGGAATTCCATTCCGTTGTGCATTTTTTGGACGGTTTGGAAGGAAAGGAATAGGATAGCTTTCAGGGGAGGGTCTTTAGACATTCAGAAATTTAAGAATTTTTTTGTATGTAACTTGTGGAGTTGGGTTAGGGTGTACATTGGTGAGGAAACCTACTCTCTGTTAGGCTTTTTGGAGTGGCTTGGGACCACTTGAGGGTGGGTGAGGTTTTTCCCCTTTTTTTTTTTGTTTCTCCAGCCTTGTTTGGGGCTGTTCAGTATACCCCCTGTATACATGCAGCTTCTTAGCCTTTTCTAATATATTTGTTGTTCATCTATCAAAAATATATATATATATATATGTTAATGTCTTAGAGCATTCCTTTTCCAGTTATCACATGTGTATCAGACATGTAAACCTATGGAAAATTGAACCAACTGCTTCTTTGGAATATTGGGAGCTGATCTCCAGTTCTCACAAATAGGTTGCATATTTGTTGAGCCTCAATCTTGTTTTGAATAATTTACCTTTATCTATTTTAATATGTTTAGTTTTATCATGATTGGGTGGGATCTAGATCAGTCATTGATGAGTTCCTTTGTTATAAGTTTGTCATTATAAGTAAGCATGTACATAGCAGAAAGATCAGTGTCTTTAATCGATTTTGTAGATTGGGTGGAATTGAGATGAGGAAGGGAGCAGTTTTTTGTATTTTCCCTCTTCCGGGCTATACCTTTTGATTTCCCTTTGTACACAACCTGCATACATTGGTCTATTGCTCTTTTTATTAAGATGTATCTTACCATTGCTTGCTTATCAAAAAATAAAAGTTTTATCATGATTAGCAGTTGGGTGCAGCATAGACTAATAGTTGTCATAGGCTATTGAAATTAATCCCATCACTTTTTACAGTAATCTTTTACCACATTAGTTCGATCTTCTGCCCTCTTTGACATCCCACCCATAACTATATATTATCTTGTGTAATGGGAAATTAGAATTCAAAAGAAACATCATGGGCATCCTAAAAGAAGGCAATTACACAAGTATTCTCTAATATCTCTTGTTTTACTGGGTATTCATTGGATGATGAGCACAAAAATTCACTTTTGGGAGGATATTGGTGGAGTGATTAACTCATGGTTCAGTTCCCAAATCTCTATAGAGTGGTGAGGTTGAGAAATTCCTGTGTTTCTTTAGTTCTAAGTTCATATCATTCTTCAGCAAGAAATTTCACTTTCAATGCAATATTTTTTATCATGAATTTGAGGAATTCACAATCCATGTATCGACTCTAGTCTGTGTGCATATACATCCACCTTTCTAGGTATAAACTTCAGAAGTTTGGTCCTTGACAGTTGACATCCTTTGGTATGTTCTCAATCAGTTCATTTGTTAGTGCCCCCTCTGGTTCCACCAGTTCAAGATCCTTTCTTCCAGCAAACTTCATTTAGTACTTAGAAGACCAAACTTTCACCTAAAGTCAAGACCTTTGCGTGGCTGGTGGCAAGTAAGAAGTTTACAACCAATACCATAATTTAGAACATCAATATTTCCCCTGTTCCCAGATTCTTGCTCCACATTCTTTAGAATATCTTTCTACAAACCTAATACTGTAATTTGCTTTTTTATGAAATACTTTCATAACAAGCCTACTTATTGAATACACTGCCTGCTCTAGATACTCTGTCAGGAATTACCTTTTGTTTAATTCCAGACTGTGCCACTTCTCCCAGAAGAGCCCAGAGACAAATGAACTTCAGGGAAACAGTAACCCTGACTGGAACAACGCTTGCCCCACTCTCAGGGCCTTTTCCCCATTTTCTAGGTCCATTAGCTCATTCAACCCAATTCAATGCCTTGAGTGCCCTTCTATCCATTGCTCCTTACAGGCTCTAATTATCTCTATAGAAAACCTACTAAGCTCTCTCAGGAAGGGAAAATCCCACGTCAGAAGCTTGTCTTCTTATTGTTGGACTTTTTTCCTGCTCAGATGCATCCAATTTACTAAGATCATGCCACAATAGTTTACAATGGAGAAATATTGCTGAGTTTTCTTTTCTGCTTTGATATGCAGGAACAAGTTACACTTCTTGAGTATGGTTTGAATGCTGTCACAGAAGGTATTGATGCAATAGCTACCACGCGGGTTTTAATCCGTGGGGAGAAAAATCACACCTTAACTAATGCTTTGACAGGAGAGACTGTTCATCGTTCATTTAGGTATATTCTTGATATTTGTTTCTTCCATGTTATGTTTACCTCCAAATTCACAGTACCTAAAATGTTCTTTTGGTTCCAGTGGGACTGGGGCAGGAATGGATATTGTCGTCTCCAGTGTTCGGGCCTACATTAGTGCGCTAAACAAAATGTTAGGTTTCAAAGACCAATCCAAACCAAAGGTTAGTGCAGACAGATCTCAAGACTCTGTTTGACAAGCGACTCCTCGAGTATCTTGTGGCTCTCGACTTCCAAGCTGTCAAAGGCCGAAGTCTCGTAGTTCCTTATTTATTGTACAAAGGTGGGGGAGGATTTCAAGAACGTCACTGTTACTGCCAAGTTTGTTTTTATTTTATTTTTGTTTCCCCTTCTTTTTTCTGTTGGTTTGTTACTTGTTATGCATTTGGAGACAGAAGATGGGTCTATTTTGCTTGAAAGTACAGAAGGGAATTTTGGTGGTAGACAATTGAATATATGTGTTGTTCCTGAAGAATAACTGAGTGAAATGCTAAATTTGTGATTCATAGATGAGTGGGCTCCCCTGAGCCAAGTATCTTGATTGCTGAGATGTCAGTGTCTGACTCATAGATCTCTTCAGTCAATATTTAAAATTGCTTCTAGTTTTGCTACATCATTGGGAAAGTTTTAATTTTCCAAAACTCAGATTCTTGGTATATGTAGTGTAAAGGTTGTTTTATATATTCGTATTTAGGGCAATCTATTGTAATCGCCCAACTCATGTATCTACCATTTCTTGCAATGCTTTCTTCACTGATAAATGTAGGACTGCTTATGAGGCCGATGATAAATGGTATAATGTTTAGCTGATCTCCCATGTTTGAAATGCTGAGTGCTTGGTTCCTTTGAAAGAGCAGGAAAAGGGAAGAAAATGAAACTGATTTTTCTGGTATTTGATCAAGCATTCTTTTGAACAGAGCCATGGCTGCAGCAGCAGCAGCTCTGGTTTGGTGGCTGCTCTGGTCATACTGGTGGTGATGGCAGTTGTGGCTGGTGGCTGGTGGTGGTGAGTCTCTTAACAATGGCCCAGGTAACTGTTTTCTACTCATTTTCTTTCCAAGTTGATTTCTTCTATATAGGGTAGTTTATTACTCAAATAGAAGTCAGTTATTGACTTCATATTTTAGATAAAAGTTAATTTTTTTTTCCTATTAAAACAAAATATAAAAAGACAAACAACAAAATATAAAAGTTGACCCGTCTCTCTCCACATTTTCTTGTTCAAGCCAATTTTTTCTCTTCAATTCTTATGAAGATTGGTCAACTTTATTTAATACTGTTCCTATAGGACAATTCAGTATTGTTCCCACCTACCATAGAAGAAATTTCCCTTTTTTTATTATTTGTAGGGACAGAGACCTAGATATTATAGCAGTTCTAGCTGTCCAACCCACTGATCTAATATTTCAAATAAAATAGGGAGCATCTAGGATAGGAGGTATCAAAAGAAAAGTCAATTTCTTAGTGAGAGTGCTTTTTGACTGATGGGTGTGAATTTGAATTTAAAAATGATGATTCTGCGTGGTGGGGAATGGGAATGGGAATGCGACTGAGATGAAAATCTGTATTCATTACGAATGCTTCCACCATGTGTGATATGGGAAGCTGGTGGGTATGCCATTCTGTTGTTTCTTTTCCATTTTTAACTGCCCCCTTTCTTTATGGGTTTGTTTTGGCACCAAAAAGCACTTTTTGATTTCTCCAAATCTCAATGTGATTATTAACAAACTAGAAATTGGATTGTATACAAATAGTTTGGAAATAAAGGATATGTTTGGAAGTCATTTTCAAAAACAATTTTAGATTTTTAAGAACAAAAAACAAAAACACATTTGATAACAACTTAAAAATATAAAATAAAGGTTTTTTTAAGGATATATTTTAGTTGTTTTTATTTATTTTTTTAGAATTGTTTTAAAAAATAATTATATAAATACGAATAATAATTGAAAATAAAATGTTATAAATAAAAGTTATTTAAAAAAAAATATTTGAAACATAAAAAATAAGTTAATAATATTTCAAGTTGTCAAACATATTTTTGTTTTAGGAAACATCATAAAACATTTTTTTGAATCAATTATAAAAATCGTAAGAGGTTTTTTTTTCTTTCTAATATTAAATTATTTTTAAAATTTAATAGCTTTATTTGGTTGTTGTTTTAATTTCTAATTTTAAAAATAAAGAAAAATAGATAAGAAACAAAGTGAAATAGCAAACATATTTTAGAGAGAATAAATAAAAGTTGTTTTCATTGTTAATTAAAAATAAAAGAAAAATTAAAGAAATTGAAAATGATTTTGTTTCCTTCCTTCTCAACAGTTGAATATTTATTCCAAAATCTTTGGATATGATATTTTCTTAAATTATGTGTGTTTTTGTTTGAACTTTTTTTTAATTTCTCTAAAAATTTTCATTAAGCAAATAATTATAAATCAAATTATACTTGATATATGAAATTTATTAATTTTTAAAATAATTGGAAACTCAAAAACTAATTTAATTAAGGTTAGAAAGTCATAAATCAAAATTCGTTTTGAATGACTTAACTAGTTTCTTATTTATAAATAATCATATTTTTATAATTTTTTTACTAAAGAAATAAACTTTAAATCAAGTAAAACTTAATATATTGGATTCATTAACGAGTTTACTATTTTTTTTTAAATAACTTGAAATTCAAATAGATAGTTAAAAATAATAATTTATGATTTGATTATACCATTATTATTCATATTTTACTAAAAATATTTATTTTTTAATTTATTTATAATTATAAGAACTACCTCATTGAAAATCTGGAAGATGGTAACACTCGCCTTTATAAGGGAATAAATATCCACTCATTTGAAGATAACCACATCAACCAAATAATATTTACCTACAAAACAATATATATATATATATATTAGATAATAAAAATTTAATCACAAAAACAAGTTTGATATTGTCATTCACAAACCTCTAGGTGGATGAGGAAAACCCAATTCTAGCCTTCTTAATGCCTCTAAAAAGACTTGTGCATCATGAGTAGCACCTTCCCATTTGGGCCATGCAAATGTGAAACACATATTGCCATAACATTTTGGGTAGTCATGCCTTTTCTACCAATATATGGTATTTTTCTATCTCTAGGAACCAGGCATATGAGTTCCATCAATTATGGCTAATATCGATCATCATTTCTTATTTTATTAGGGACTTCTTTAAACTGTGGATCACTTGGTTTTGTAATATCCATAGCCATAAGACAAACAACATCCAATACAATCTCAAACCATCTAGGTACAGATTCACCCGAGTGTTGAAATCTTTCTTGAATCATCCTATTACTTAGTCCATGACCTATTGCAGTGAGAAACATTGCTAAGGCTTCTGTTAAGGGCACATCAAAAAAGAACAGAGGAACTACACATTAATAAAATGAAAAACAATATCAATTTTATAAGAAGTTTACCACCAAAGCTCATCTAACAGTCACAATTTTTAGAGAAAGAAATAATAAAAAGTATCAAACAAGGGCATAATGACTTTTCAATTCACACACAAAGCAAACTAACATCTCATTCCTCCCCTCAACCTAACAACTAAACAATATTAGGTAGCAAAAATATGTTTCCATATAAGAATAAGAAACAATTCCAACAGTCAAACATGTTTATGTTTAAGCCAGGTCTTCTAATGGAACAAACATCTCTCTATTTTCCTTTACAACCATGATATCTGTTACTTTCATGTATAACTCAAAGTCATTCTTCACTTCAGGCATGCCACGTATGATTTTCATCACTTCAGCAATCAGCTTATCTGCTCTTGATGAGATAAAAGACCTATTCTCCACAACACTACAAATGGGCTCTAACTGGATAGCCACAACCTCAAGATTTGGTTTCATCTATTTTCCTTTTCCTTCTTCCCTCATTCTTTTTTCCATAGAAGGTTGGGTAGTAGCTTCAAATCTATGGGAGATAGTATCAAGTGACGGATTGCAACTAGAGTCATCTTGGCCTTCTATTATATTATCTTTGTGTTCCCCCACCTTAGATGAATCATCAACAACTTGTCCTACAAGCCTTGTGATGGTGCCCAAGCTCATTCACCAATAACAATAATATCTTTGAAAAGTATGTCCAATTGCTCAACATTTTTCAAGCCTTTTGTTTTAAACTTTATTGCTTCAGGATTCTTCTACAAGAGTATTTAATTTATCATATTTCATAATTAATATATAAATTAATCAAATAAATTTAATGAATAAACAAAACATACCTTCAGTTTCTTATCCCACCATTCATTGATTGCATTGATGGTTTGTCTCATAGGATCCCACCCAAGGTCAATCTCTTTCCCAATCAAGGTATTTTAAAGTTGTCAATCCTTTTAATAGAACTCTATTTATTCTTAAGTTGCTTATATTGATAGTTTCTTCTAGTCAAATTGTTGAAGGCTTTTATCACATTTTTCCATCCCAACTTGCTAAAGTGATTATTTGGTCTATTTCTAGCCAAAGTCTCAGCCACACAAACTTCAATAAAAGCATTCATCGTAATATCATCCCAATAACACTTGGTTGTTGTAATGGTTTAACTATATTGCTAGACATCCTCTATTTAAAAATATATATATTTTAGAGAAATAATAATTTTCAAATAAAGAATCACACAATTAAAATGAAGAATAAAGAAAGAATTAAGGAACAAAACATCAAGAATATACGACTATCTAGTGTAAATAATGCTTGGAATGATTAAATTTTTTAAATGTAAACTCGGTATTGAGCATCATACAAACATATTTTGTAAAGCATAATAAACAAATAAGAAAAAGAAATCCTCAAGTGCAATATTCTTAGTTGAAAAAAATGATCATTCCTCTAGGAAAATAGGTCCTTGATTCTTAAATATCCAAATCAAGGTTTGCCCTAGCAATCAGATGTGAGTAATGTTCTAGATATGTACAATTTTATCTTTTTTTTTTTTTTTTTTTTTTTGTCTTATTTATACTTCAAGGGCCAAAGAACATTGGCAAATGTGGTCAGAATTACCTACCAAGGGTACTCTAGTTATGAGGAAGTAGCGATGGAAGTTGAGTCACCTAAGGATAAGAAAACAAAGTCTGAGAATTTCCTCCCCCAAGAGAACTCAGCTTCAAGGCCTGAGGATCTCTGCTTCAGAACCTTGAGATAGACTTTAGATTTCATTTCTTAGACCAACAGACCCATAAAGAAGAAACCATATTTCCATCAGATGGTGGAATAAAACCTTCTGGGAATCTGAGCCAAGTAGCTTTCTATGCAGGTACTCAATCAAACCCATGTAGATGCATGTTTTAAATTTTTGTCCAAACTTTTCTTTTTGTGGGCCTAAAATAAGATTATTTAATTTATATAAAATAATTAAAAAGAACAAAATGTCATTTTTCTTGTAAGGCATTGAAATGACCTATGACTATAATTCTTTAATCTATTATTTTAATAATTTTAATGACTCGTGACTATAATAATTATTATAATACGAAATTTGGAAAGATATATCAACCAAATAATATTTTCAGATATTTTAATGATATTTTACTGATTTTTAGGAAATTAATTTTAAAAGATTATCTATTATATTTTCTCTAATGTTTCTCCTTGTTTTAAAAATATTTTTATAAAAATGTTTTTCATGAAAATATTATAAAAGGAAACACTTCCAATAAAAACACTTTTACTAGAATTACTGTCAAACAAATTTTTAGAGTGTGTTTGACCATGATTCTAAAAATGTTTTTTGTATTTTTAATATCTAAAATTTTTTATTTTTCAAGTACTAGTAAAACTAAAAACACTTCTAAAAATAATTACCAAATACACTCTTAATATATAAACAATGTAGACAAGAACACTATAAATAAAGTGTTTTTACTAAAATCACTTTATAATTTTTATAAAGTGCAATTCTAGGTACTATAAGTGCTTTTAGAATAAGTTTGATAGTGATTTTATGAATTATTTATAGTCTATCTAATACTTGAAAATTTTTATCTTTCAAGTTTTAAATATGCTAAAAACAGTTCCTAGAATTACTGTCAAATACACTCTTAACTATTTTTAAAATCACCCCCAAGTGTAATACTTTTTTATCGCATTGTAGGAGTCTAAGAACCTATTTGACAATGATTTTAGAAAACACTTTTAACATTTTTAACACTTGAAAAATTTATCATTCAAGTGTTAGAAAGACTAAAAACATTTTTTATAATCACTGTCAATCACATTCTAAAAAATGAAAATGGTAGGTGTCACTTTTCATAGATATGATGTTGGGAAAACACGGGAGGGATATTTTTGTTAAACTAAAACCATAATGGAATATCTATGTAATGTTCCATATCTTTCTATATCTTGCTATGATTCCAACCATCTCTTTCTTTGTTTTCCCTTTCCTTATACTTTACCAATTGACATCATATTAATACTTGGAATTGAACAAGACAAGTTATGCTCATGTCTTGAATCAATGGCAATGCTATTTTTCTAACTAAAATAATTCTCATACACCCCATTCCTTGCTATGATTCCAAGCTATCTCTTTCATTTTCTTTACTTTTTCTTTGGCTTTGGCAAGTGATATCGTACTAACCAATCTTTTGAGGGAGATGGGCCATGCATGATCAATTATTGTACCCTACTAATGTTGCCAAAAAAATGATTTATTTATCAAATAGATTGTTCGATGTAGCTTTTCAACATGCACACTCAATGACACACCATGCAATTTATAGAATTGTAAAAGAAATTTTAGTTCATGATTGGTTTTTTGATTAATTAAAGGTATGAGAAAATGGTCGAAATTATTTCCATAGAGTTTTCTTTTGCTAATGACTTGTTTTTTTAAGTAATGATATTCAACCATGTATCTTAATTCGAGGAAGAGGGTGTTTTAGTCATTTCACTCTAGACTTTTCTTCTCGTGGGTCAAAAATAAGATTATTTAATTTACATAAAATAATTAAAAAGAACAAAATGCCATTTTTCTTGAAAGACATTGAAATGACCCATGACTATAATTTTTTAATCTATTATTTTAATAATTTTCTAATGACTCGTGACTATAATAATTATTATAAGCAAGTCTTAAAATATTTGGATATATCACCCTCATATTTTTTTTTTTATATCCAATATTCATGGATTCTGATTTGAAGTTGAGAAAAATATATCAATAAAATAATTTTTTTCAGATATTTTATTAATATTTTACCAATTTTTCATTTCACCAATATTTTCAAACAATTTATGGATATTTTGATTTTAGATTATTAAATAAATTAATTCGAATTTATTTTATTTTTATATTTGATTTAATTATTTTATAGATATTTTTTTCAATCATCTATCTTAATTTGAGGCAAAGGGTGTTTTAGTCATTTCACTCCAAACTATTTTTTTTTTGGTCTAAAATAAGATTATTATTTATTAATTTTATTATTATTAAAATTAATAATTTATATGTGAATGAATCTAATAACTAACTTCTCTCTTCTATACTTATGTTATAAATGTTACTATTAAACCCATACTTTATTTCATAATTGCTATCATTAATGCAATCTTTCAGTTACATATCATATGAATTTAAAAAATAAATCATAAAAAGATTTTAATTAGACCCGAGGGCTTTTGAAATTTGAGAATCTCAATCCACTAATTTTACTACAAATAATATGATAACTTATATATAATTATGTTCCACAATCATTTTTATTAAATTTTCATTCTGTGTTTATTGTTTTAGTTTTTCGATAAAAATAATTTATTATATATTTTTTATTGAATAAAAAAAGTTAAAATATTTAATTTTTTAAATAAAAAATATTATATCCATTTTTTTTATTTTTTTAATATTTAATAAAAATAAAATATTATATTGTATTTGGGAGAAGAAAAGGTAAGGAGAAGTAGGATTTATTAAAAACTATAAAGAAAATTTAAAATATAAAAATAGTGAAAAAAAGGAAAAGATAAGAAAAGGAAAAAGTGGGGGAAATATTGGGGTGGCAGCTGGAAGACACAGAAATCCACAAAAGAAGAATTCCAAAAACAGCTCCCACATCCACCGCCCCTTCCAATGCTTTATTGTTTTTTAGAGAGAGAAAATTCCCCCAAAACGATGTGTGAGAGAAGAGAGAGGGACAGATAGACTCCATTGGCTTCTTCCTTTTTGCCAATCTGTCTTCTCCTCTTCCTTCTTCTCCACCACCACAAACCCTAACCCTATTTCCAGTTTCTCCCCCAATTCATCATTTGCCAGGTACTTCCCTCTCTTTTCTTTTCTGTTTTAATAGTAAAGATCCAGCCTTTTTTCGCTTGTCTTTTCATTGTTTTCCCCTCTTTTCAAGCGCTTATTTGTTATTTATTTCATTTTTTTTTAATCCTTTTTGGCTCGTATTCTTGCAAGGATTTTTTAGGGTTTCTGTCTGGGGATCGGGTTTTTGGGTCAATTTCTTGGTGGGATGTGTCTTTGATCTGTAATTCGATCTGGGTTTGGGATTTTTTGAGATGGGTGGGGGCGAGTTTCGTCGGCCCGGTTTGGTGGTAAGAATTCACGTGCGATTTTTGGGAATTCTTATGTTTGTTTGTTTGGCGGATTTGGTTTTCAGTGGTGAACTTGCCTGGTTTTTTTGTGTAAAAAGATTACATTTGCCTTTTGAATTCTTGGGAAGATTCTTAATTTTTCGTGAAGCTAATGAATCCCTATTTGTCTGGTTTCATTTTGTTCTCTAGGTTTAGGAAAAAAAAAATTTCATATTTGTTTTCAAAATTCCCAAATGATCCGAGATTCTGAGTTGCTTAAATGCCAGATTTCTTGAATTTCCTCCAAATTATTCCTTATAATTCCCAATTGAATTACCAATTCTTAAATTATCCCGCCCTTTTGCAATAGCTTCATTTAATGTGGGTAATGCATCTAATGCAGGTCTCTTTAGGTTTTTATTGTTCTATATTATATAACAACTTGCAGCATGTAATATTTTGTATTTTGGTATATTTTGTCAGTTAATTTTTTTAAAGAAAGAAGTTGATTCAAAAGAACATTTTCTTCCATACTTTTGGGATGATTATTTGAGATCAAGTCTAGAATTATTGGAAATGCAATTTTATCCTATTCTTCCCCTAATTTGGGCTCCTTCAAATTGTCTTTTTAATTTGTATGCATGCTGGTTTTCACATATGGGTAATTTATAAATCCTTTGGTATGGTTAAATTTATTTGATTATCAAACATTTGTTTTTCTTATTGTTGGAATTGTTGTTGCATGGTTTTGAGATGTTCAACAGATTGACTGTAATTACGCAGGCATATGCTCCACCTCCTGGCTACTTCGCATTGGAGAATAACAGTACTCTAGAGGATATTTCTGTGACTAAAAGAGGCAGGATGCGGAGGTGGCTCTGTTGTACTTGTCACGTGGAAGAGCCTTACCAGTCAAATGAAAGCGAGCTCTTGAAAAGCCCCAGGAACCACACAGATGGTATATTTCCTTGATTCCTGTTGCTTCCTGACATATGCTTTGAAAGTTTTGAACATTAGTCTGGAATTACATATTGGTGAAATTTAATGGTTTTAGAGGAAAATTATTATAGAATATTTAGAAGGATAATGTTCTATAAAATTTGTGAACATGCTTTTATGAGTTTGTGTTGGATTTGTGGATTTGAAGGGGGCTGATTTAGATTTTGAGTCCCTCAAAATTCAAAATCCCCTCTTAAAATTTGAAATGAAAATTCAGATAAAGATCTTCTCAAAGTCCATAGTGACTTTGACGTGATAATTTCAACTAAAAAGGATTAATTATTCTGACTTCCAAACAAAACTAAAGATTTGCGTCCTCTCTAAACCACTGCCAGCCACTGAGTTTTATATCATACCTTAACAGTGCGATGGCCACCTCTGCTGTCATTATAACTGCTGCCTCCGAACAGTGGTCTCTCTCTCTCTTTGACTGTCACTCCCTCTCCCTCTCCCTCTCCCTCTCTCTACCCTCCTTCCTTTTCTTTTCCAACCCAACCACCAGCACAACCACCTCCAAATTGATTTTTGATATTATGCATCTTTCCTCTGCATTAACCCTCCTCACCCCGTTCATTTTTCCCCTTTTTTAAAAAAAAAGTCGGAAGAACAATTCTTTATTTAGATGCATTTCGTTGACTAGTGAGGAGAATCCAATTAATTCAAAGTTGTTACTCTTAGGTTTAGTTGTGGCCATTTAATAAAGATATTTTGAGATGCTTCAAAAATCATTTTAAAACCTTTGTTGTGAAAACTTCCAAGGAACATTGATGATATCCACCTAGGTCCACTCTCCTCGAGCTCCTAACTAAGTGAAAGAGAATCCTCAACAACCGTGATCGATCTTGTTTTTTAATAAGTACCAGGAAAGTGTGCTTACTTCAGGTAAAGTCCATCTTAAGACAATCTCTTGTTGCATTGTCTCCATATGCACACAATGGAAGCTACTGTCTTACAGTGCTGTTTTACAGTTGTCTCATTTTTCATATATTCTGGGAATTGGGTTCATTATGTTCTTTGCTTCCTTTTCTCTCTCCCTCTGTCTCTCTCTCTATCCATCTATCATTCTATCTATCTCTTTCTACCATGCCCCTCCCCCCTTCTCTCTCCTCTCTCTAAACACCCCCCCTATTTTTCTTTTCCAAACCTATCTTAATTGATTTTTGAGGTTATTTCCCCCACATAGTCTCTATATATTTTTTGACAGGAAAATAAGCAAAATATATTAGAAGCACCCAAGAGGAGGTGCACCAAAGAATGCATGAAGTATACAAAATGCGCCTAAAGGTAAACCAAGGAAAGGGAAAACAAAAAACAAACTCCCTCTTGTAACTCGAAGCTTACCTAATTTACAAAGTCTGTATGGACATTGTATGTTCCTCTATATATGCTTTAACCTAATATCAAAAGAAAAATAAGTAAATAAATAAAATAAGATTTGATTGCTTGGTTCGATTGTTTGACATAGGTGAATAACAAGCACAAGTGAAACAACCCTCCAAACTTTCCATCTATATATGAATATATGAAAGCTATTCTCTTACAGCACAGTTGTACAGTTTTCTCATTTTTCATCTACGTTGTGAATTGAGTTTATTGGGCTCTTCCTTTGTCCTTTCCATCCCAACCACCAGAAGCACCACCTTCTAACTGGTTTATGGATATTTATCTTTGCCCTGCATAATCTCCATATGCATCTAATGGGAGCAATTGTCTTGCCCCATGTTGTTTTATGGTTTTCTCTTTTTTCCTTAAATGTTTTGAATTGGATTTATTAGGCCCTTTCTCTTGTCCAGTTTAGGCTGGTATTAATTAGCTTAAGAAAATATTTTAGTATTGTGTTCATGCTGAGTGCATGCATTGTGGGATATTCTGTCTCTATTGGCAAGAAATTTCAATAAGTTTACATTTGCTTTTGTTGGATACTCTTACCCAACCTAATTCCACTGTATTAATTTTTATGCTGATATTCTCCGAATGTTGTTTTTATTTCTGTTTTGGGCAATTCAGGAAACCCAAAAGGCTCAAAGGTGTCAGCTCCTGTTAGAAGTGAAGTGCAAAAGACAGCACCCCCTATTGAAGTACCTGAATTGTCTGTGGAAGAACTAAAGGAAAAGACTGACAATTTTGGATCAAAGGCGTTGATTGGGGAAGGATCCTATGGAAGAGTATATTACGCCAGCTTGAATAATGGAAAAGCTGTGGCTGTAAAAAAACTTGATGTTTCATCTGAGCCTGAGACCAATGTCGAATTTTTAACTCAGGTACAAATGCAACTTTATTGAATTTATTAGGATTTGATCTCCTAAGTTTCTGCGATTATGCAATCCAATTCATAGACATCTGGTTTCTTTTCTCCCCCCCTCATACACGAGTAACATGATGTTCTCTGCTTCAGGTTTCCATGGTTTCAAGATTGAAGCACGAAAATCTGGTTGAGTTGCTTGGTTATTGTGTGGACGGAAACCTCCGTGTGTTGGCATACGAGTTTGCGACCATGGGATCTCTGCATGACATTTTGCATGGTATGAGAAGCCAATTTGTCCTCCTTGATGAATTTAAATTCACCAGTTTAAAAGTTTCCTTGCATAAGGTCTGAAGCTGTTTTTTTTATTTATTATCATAATTCAGGCAGAAAGGGAGTCCAGGGGGCACAACCAGGTCCTGTGCTTGACTGGATGCAACGGGTGAGAATTGCTGTTGATGCAGCTCGGGGATTGGAGTATCTCCATGAAAAGGTTCAACCTTCCATAATACATAGAGATATCAGATCTAGCAATGTGCTTCTATTTGAAGACTTTAAAGCCAAGATTGCAGATTTTAATCTTTCAAATCAGGCTCCTGACATGGCTGCTCGCCTTCATTCTACTCGAGTCCTGGGAACCTTTGGCTATCATGCACCAGAGTAATGATTCTGTAACTTATTTTCCTTTGTTTCTTTGACTATTATTATCTTATGAGTTAATTATTTGGTAATATTATTTTTGTAAGATTGCCTTCTTGTAGCCTTTAGTTCTTAAAAGAAAATAATTGAGATGAAAACTTATTGTGCCTGCAAATTTAATGTGGTTGGAAATGTGATTTCCAGGAATATGTTTTTGTCCAAATTCTATTGACCTTTTATTTTACTTTCTTGAAAAAGTATTAGTTGCTTGCTTTCAATTGTCTAGGAAGTATTATAGTAAATTACTAAATCCTGACAGATTCACATTTGGTGTGTGTAAAACCCTTGTTTAGGTATGCAATGACTGGACAATTGACTCAGAAGAGTGATGTGTATAGTTTTGGGGTTGTTCTGTTAGAGCTTCTAACTGGGAGAAAACCAGTTGATCATACCATGCCTCGTGGACAACAAAGTCTGGTCACCTGGGTAGGTTTTTTCTTCTTTTTCTACCTATTTGCTTAAAAGCCTTTTGTTCACCCAGTGCCTTTCAAGTTTCTCTACTCCAAATTGCTTTTCTTTGATATATATCTATATAATCTAAAGTGGACATTTCTCATCTTAGGCTACTCCAAGACTGAGTGAAGACAAAGTTAAACAATGTGTAGATCCCAAACTAAAGGGAGAATATCCTCCGAAAGGAGTTGCGAAGGTCTCTTTGCCTTTCTCTCTCTCTCTCTCTCTCACCCACACACACACACTCACAGAAAAATAACTAGTAGCTAACTCTGTGAATTGGTGGGTGATGCAGCTGGCCGCTGTGGCAGCATTATGTGTTCAGTATGAAGCTGAGTTCCGGCCAAATATGAGCATCGTTGTGAAGGCTCTCCAACCGCTTTTAAAGGCTGCTGCCCCAGCTCCTGAGGTTTAAGGGGGAAAAAATAGAATGGCATCTCTCCTTGTGTTTGAATTTCTGGGCATCTTGCACAGTTTGGTTTGATCTTCTTCATCTTGCAGGCGAATTTCTTCCGGTCAATGGATATATATATTTTTTTATTTTTCGGATTTGAGAATGGATGTGTAGGGAGTTGGATTGTGGCCCATTTCATGTAGCGCTAAATTCTGTCTCTTGCTGGTAATTGCACCATGGTGTGCTCTAAAAGTCTTTTGTTGATTCACATATTTGACAATGGGGATTGGGTTGTGTGTTGTTGGAGAAGTATCGCCAAAACTTGGTATTTGTTTGCTTTCTCTTCTTTTTCTTGTATCTCACAATAATAGTTCCAAAATGAGTCTTTCTAAGGGAAATTGAATTCTGAAAAATCTCATGTTTAGTTGAGTTAATAAAAGAAGTTATTAGAAGCAGCTTTTAAGAATAATTTTTTGTATTTTTAGAAATAAAATTGAATTTTGAAAAACATGGGCATGTGCTTCGTTGCTGGCCATCTACTTGGTTGACAACCAACTGAGAGTCGTAACAAGCACTGATCATTTTTGTCTACAACTGCCATACTCTTCTCAATCCTACTAGCACTATTTCGTATTTAACCTTGTTATTTTGAGGCTAGGAATGGCAATGGGGTGGGTTGGGGATGGGTCATTCCCATCCCATTCTTGCACTCGATTATACAGTTATTTCTCATCCCGGCATAAACTCGTGTCGGGGCAGGTTGATTGGTTTCCATCCCTGTTAACAAAAGAATTAATAACCTTATCTTGCCCCGTCTCGAATTGGCGATGAGCAAATCTCATACCCAAATGCACTTTCCTTTCATTGGTTATGATAATATACCAAATATGAAAAAATAATATCAAAGTTGAAATTAACCAACAATCAATAATTTTAAGCCCATAGTTAGCTTAAATGATTCAAAATTAATGTAAAAAAAAAAAAAAAAAACCATCTAAACCATTTACAAGAAAACAGAATGAAAACTTAACCAAACAAGAAAATGGGTCAATATTAGTCATGGATGTGAATCCCTCTTCAAGCCAATCTTTGAACCAAGACTTCATCAAATTCACTACTTCAAAGGCTTTTGCGTTCCTTTTATGTTGTGCTCTCGGACAAAGACTTCAAGGTGATGCTCTAAATGATTGTGTTGCATATATTTAGGGCAAGGAGATTGAAGTCTGTGACTAGTTTGATGTCGCGAAAGAGGAGTTTTGGGCTCTGAGGCTAAACCAAGAACAAGATGGAATTGATTTAAGAATATTTTAGTTGGTGTGAGGGAAGAAGAAAAAGTCATATTGATCCTAGAAATAGGGTTTCAAGCAGTGCATCAGAGGAAGAAGAAGAAGAAGCAGTTGTCGAAATTAGGGCAAATGGAAAGAATGAAAGACCATTGCATCAGAGGAAGAAGAAGAAGAAGCGATTGTCAAAATTAGGGCAAATGGGAAAGAATGAAGTATATATATATATATATATATAAAATAATATATATATATATATGGGGAGTTTCTTGATATTTTAGTAGTAGTTGAAGGGTAATTTTGTAAATGTATATTGGGAGTGCGGCGGGGCGGGTTGGAACAAAATCCATACCCGTCCCAAACCCGATTCGGGTTTTTAAAATATTCTCATACCTGACCTATACCCGTTTATTATATTTTACACCTGTCCCAATAGGGGCGGGGCGGGTTACCTTATTAGCCCAGAGAATTGTCATCCCTATTTGAGGCTACAAATCCTAATTTGATTGACTACTCGATTTCATCACTAAAGGGTAACCTGAGGACGATCTCTGCTTCGGAACCCTTGTGCTTGGCGGAGCCATCTACGTTAAGGATCCAAAAACCATTGTCTTAGGTCTTATTTGATAATTATTTTTCAAAATGGTTCTAAAAAATAGTTTTTAAAAAATTGTTCTATAACGTTTTGCATAACAAAAGTTTATTTGAAAACCTGAAATATTTTTAATTTGTTTTTAATATTTTTTAAATATATTTAAAAATATTTTTTGTATTTAAAATTTTATTTTTAATTATTATATATGATTGTATAATTATTTTTTAAAACAACTTAAAAAAATAAGTGAAAAGATATTATCTAAAAACACATTTTATTCTTACAAATAGAAAATAATTTTTTGATTATCACACATCTTTTTTAGTTTTTTGATTTCATAAACTAAAAATTCTTTTCGAAAACAGTAATTAAACGATTAATTTTCCTTGTTTCCTTGCATCCCTGCCAATACCTATTCTTTGAGGCTTTTCTGCGACTTGTATTTGATTCTAAACTCACCTAACTTGATTGCCCACTTGACCAGCTAGCTAGAGAGATCTGGTCTATGTAAGACGACTCGAACGGGCGGGCTGATCAGTTACCAGGTTTATTTCAAGAGCCTAGAAATATGGTCTAAGTTGCAACAATCTGTTGTGAAGCCACCCACAGGTCATCTTCCAGTGCTGCATGTATCGTTAGTCCGACACCTTGGCTTATTTGAGACCTGGTACAGCATTGATTGACATGGGACCTTGGTTCACCCGACAATCGGTATCTCCAATAACACAGCGCAATTAACTCCCAAATTTCATTTCAGTCAAACGCAGCATCTCAGTTTATGCCATCCTCACAACCTTTAACCATTTTCGATATAACCTTTTAATGATATCGATACTATCTTTAATTATCTCAAATATTAATCATCTTTATTGTCGAGTGTATGTGACTTCCATTATTTTTATAGATTTTCTGATTTATTTTAAACAAGCAATGGAATCATACTTTCCCCATTTCTTCTTCAGGGGCCTGCACTGAGCTCTCACAGCTCCTCCTTTTCCCTTTTGTTTTTCTTTCTAAGTTCTTTCCCAAGAAGGTTCCAAAAACACTAGGCTTCTTAACTACTATTTGATTGCCTCATTGTTCTTTGCTTTTCGTCCTCAAAACCCAGCAATGATTTTCCTGTTTTTTTCCCCCCTTCCCAATCACTGCTGAAAACCCACGAAAAGCCTCCAAAAACGAGAGAGCTCTCTGCCAGCAGGAAACCTCCACTGTTCTTTCCTGGGAACCCTTCTGTCTCTTTTATTGAAAGACAACCCAAAGCAATCAGAGAGAGGACCCTACCGTGTCCTCTTTAAAACTCCCCTCAATTTCTCTTTCTCAATGTTGCTCACATGAAATTTTCCCTACTGTTTTTCTCTACTGCACTATTCTTTTTCTTCCTTACCCTCTCAAATCTCTCTCCCAAAAACCCATATAAAACCCACAGAACCAAGCCAAGGAGCCCCACCATTCTTCTTTTTTTCCCCCCACGTTTTCTCTTCTCCAAAACTTCAGCATAGCTGAAAGAGCACCCAAAACCCGAGAGAGAGAGAGAACCCTAGTATGCTGCCCCCCAGACAAAGTCATAATAAAAAGCAATGTAAGTAACATCAAGTAAAATAAAAGCAATTCAAGAAACATCATGTTCATCCAAACAAAGTTAGGTGTGAAAAGCAATGTAAGTAGCCCACATCTTATTCATCCAAACAAAGCTAGGGGGTGCAAGGGGTGGCATACTAAGCTAAAAGTAATGTAAGTTGTTCAACCAAAGTTAGGGGTGCAAGACAGGGTATCATACTTTCTCTGTAGTGGAAAGAAAAAAACTAAAAGCTAAAAGTAAAAGTAAAATAAAATAAAATAAAAGCAACGTAAGTACTAAATAGCCCACATCATGTTCATCCAAACAAAGTTAGGGGTGTAAGGGGTGGCATACCTCCTCTATGAAGAATACTATAAAAGCTAAAAGTAAAATTAAAGTAAGATAAAAGCAATGTAAGTGGCCAACATGTTCATCCAAAAAAAAAATTAGGGTGCAAAACCAATTTGTGTTTATTTTTTTACTTAATTCTAAATCAAACTTAAAACTAAATAGTACTTGATAATATTAAGTATTAGGTTATTTATTTTTATAATATTTTATTTATATTATAAGTATTAAAAAGTAAAGAAAAACTAGCATGATATTTTTTTTTATTTAGAAAAAGTTTAAGATGATGTTTGTTTTTTGACTGAATAGAAAAAACCAAAATATTTGACTTTTTTTATTCAATTAAAAATGACATGTTGACATCATTTAACATAACTAAATTGAATTTATTGATAACAAGTTCACTTTAATTATGTTAGATGATGTCTACAAATTACTTTTAACTGTTTTGATTTTTTTTATTCAACCAAAAAACAAATACCACTTAAGTATTTTGACTTTTTCTATTTAACAACAAAATTATCTTAAGTCGTGAAAAAGTAGAAAAACAAATAATATAAAGTCTAAAAGCAAATTATTTTTAGAAAAAAAATTAAGAAAAACAAACACCCTCTTAGTGAATAGAAGAAACTTCAAGAGCTTTCTTGACTTACTTAATTAAGGTATTTTAAAAATTTTAAAAGATGATGGTAGTAAAAGTATTCAAGAATCTACTAGTTTCATATTAATCATATATTGTAATAAAAAATTAAATTTATATTAAAAGTATTTTTTTAAAAACACTTTCCATGCAAAGTGTAATTACTTTTCATTTAAAAAAAAAAAAGGAGAAAAAAGAAAAGAAAAAAAAATGCAGTTACGAAGTTATCATTTTAAAAGACATTTTATATCACTTTCCATTTATATATATAAATGAAAATGATTTATATTGAAAATACTTTTCAACATTTTTAATTTAAATTTAATTTATTATTGATATAAAAATCGTAAAAGTTGGATCGAATCAAAAGTGTCGTAGATTTCTCGATACCTAACCACCCCTTTTTAAACAAAAGTTTTTTTCGATTTGCAGTAGATGTTATAAACCCCCTGATTCCAGACACAAAATAAATGTACTCCAACGCACTGTATTGCTTAAAACGCAGATAGGTCCTTCCAATTCCAACCGAGCTCTACAAGCACATACCCCTAACTTGGATTCCAATTCCATTCAGGTTGAAGATGATGCTACCCAACCCAAGATCTCAAACCATTGTTGCTGCTGAAGGAGCTAGCCAAACCCAGATCTCCAACATTGATGCAGCAGAAGATGATTTCTCAAACCAGGCTGCAGCTGAAGATGGTACCGGAACTGAGTTCAAACTCATGGATGTTAGTTTTTACAGGGCTGCAGCAGAAAGCAATATCAACATCGTAAAGCATATTTTAGAACAGGATGGTCCAGTAGTTCAATTAACCCACAAAAAGAACACAGTCCTCCATATTGCAGCCCAATTTGGTCAACTCCACTGTGTTAATTTGATCCTTCAGTTTCCTTCATTTTCATCTCTACTGCTACTGCCTAATCTGAAAGGGGACACTCCTCTTCACCTTGCAGCAAGGGAAGGCCATTGGGTGGTCACACAAGCTCTTATTCAAGCTGCAAAAGCACTTCCCAGCGGAAGTGGGATTGGAGTAGATAAAATAATGCTGAGGATGACAAATAATGAGAATGATACAGCCTTGCATGAGGCAGTGCGATATAATCACCCTGATGTGCTGAAGTTATTGATCCTGGAAGATCCAGATTTCATCTATGGTGCCAACTTTTCTGGTGGAACCCCTCTTTATATGGCTGCCGAGAGAGGATTCCACGACTTGGTGCAAGTAATCATAGACAACACTCGCACCTCTGCTCACAGTGGCCTCATGGGTAGGACGGCTCTGCATGCTGCTGTGATTTGCAATAATGAAGGTATGTGCTGATTCTTTTCTTGAACCTAGATTACTATTTTGTTAATTTCTTGGGCTCTAGAAAGCATTTTCAAAAACAGTTTTTAAAAACTGTTGTACTTATTTTCGTCTGTTTGGAACGTAAATGTTACTTACTTATTGAAGAAGTGTTTCTAATATTTTTATATGCTTGAAATATAAAAAATTTGAAGTGTTAAAAGGAGTAGAAATACTTCTTAAAATCATTACCAAACGCAATCTTAATCTTTAATTATCATTTTAATGTTTCACTTGAGCTGATATTCCATATGGTTCATATATATTAAACAACAATTCTTGTCTTTTTTTCTTTTGAGATAATCCATCTTTATGCAATTCTCAGATATGATGAAGAAAATACTTGAATGGAAGTTAGATCTAACAAAAGAAGTTGATAACGATGGGTGGTCTCCACTACATTGTGCTGCATATCTGGGTTATACTTCAATTGTGAGGCAGTTACTAGAGAAATGTGACAAGAGTGTAGTCTATCTTCGTGTCAAAAATGATCACAACAAGACAGCTCTTCTCATTGCAGCTAGCCGTGGCCATACGGAAATAGTGAAGTTGCTAGTATCACAGTATCCAGATTGTTGCGAGCAAGTAGATGATGATGGCAATAATGCTCTTCACTTGATCATGATCAAAAGAGGAATTTTTCATAGTTCTGGATTGTTAAATTTTCCTTGGATGAATTTCAGAGGACTTATGAATGAAAAGAATGTTGAAGGGAAAACGCCTCTCCATCTGCTTGCGGAATACGAGATGTTTAATTGTAGATGTTTCATGAAGCACAAAATGGTAGATAAGATGGTACTTGACAATGAAAACTCAACTCCTATGGACATAATGTTGTCGGCTGAGGACCTTTATGGAGAAAAGGTAAAATTGCATGCCCTAGGGATCTCTTTGTGAATGTTTTTGAAAACATTTTTTTTTAATTTAAAAAAAGAGATTTCCCTTATATTTTCTAAAATAAAAGTTTGTTTAAAAACTTACAATTTTCTTAACCTATTTTTTTATGTTTTCAAATTTGTGTGCCAAAACCCACTTTTTTCTTTAATTTAAATATTTTCATATTTATATAATTATATATTAATCCAATGCCTAAAAAATAAGTGAAAGTAATTAAAATATATTATTAAAAAAACACTTAATTTCCATAATAAGTTCTCAAGAAAACTGTTTTCTATTAAAAAAACTACCAAATATGTTTTTTGTTTTTTATTTCTGGAACAAGTTCTCAAAAAAAAAAAAAAGTTTTCTATTTAAAAAAATTACTGAATGTCTTTTCAAGTCCCTAAAAAATATTTTTGTATTCTTAAGAACAAAAAAAGTTTCTAAAAACAGTTCTCAAGCATATTCTAAATTTTTTTAAGCAATAAAGACTTCTTTTAATTTATTTTATATTTTTGAATGTTGCCAAAGATATATTTAGCTTCAAAGATTACAAGATATTGTTATTCTTGACAATTAACCAATTGGGAGGATTAGGTTCTATTTGGAAAATATTTTACAAAACAGTTGTCAAAAAATAATTTTCGAAAACAATTTTTAAAAATTATACTTTAATTTTTGTAAAACAAAAGTTTTTTTTGAAAACTTAAAATATTCCTAACTTGTTTTATATGTTTTTAAATATATTTTAAAAATAAATTTCATATGACAATGACTAAACAAGACCATAGTCTTCAAACCTCATAATGGAATGAAGCCAAGTTATCCTAAGACTAAATCAGGAGGCTAAAGATATTAATTCATGTCTTTTTTTTATAATTATTCTTTTTTCAATCAATTTCAGGGTCCAATTCTGGAAAGATTGGGAAGGGCCAAAGCTAGTATTGGGCCATTGGGTTGGCAGAAAGTCATCAAGCAAGACAATGGGGGTCGTAGAAGAAAAAAAGGAGAACAGGTATCACTTATTAAGAAAGCAGCTAAGACTCATTTGATAGTGGCCACCCTGATAGCCACTGTAACCTTTGCAGCAGGTTTCACGCTGCCTAGTGTTTATGATGATCAGAAAAAGGGCGAGGACCAAGGCCTCACAGTCCTAGCGCCGCCGCCTGATGGGTCCAAAGACAGAATGGGCTGGGATCCCTCGAGTGATCTAGGTTTCTTCTTTTTCGTTATCACAGATATGGTGGCTTTGTTTCTCTCCTCCTTAGCTGTTCTGGCATACTTTCTAATGGCGTTATGTCACAACGTGGAGGTAGTCCGCAAACTCATAAATATGGGATATCTATTCACCTATAGTGCTTTGGTAGTAATGCTGTTGACATTCTTGTTCGGCATAATCTCTGGATTTTCACTTTAGCAATCACGATGGCCTTTTTAGTCGGGCATGTACTCTGACTTTTCAAATAGTACTGGATTGCGGATGATTATCTGTCATACAAACTGAATACGTTCTTCTATTGTCTCTTTATTCTTTTCATTGAAACTTAAAAATATGGAAAAATGTAAGACAACAAGTCAAATAAAGTTAAAAAGATCAGCTCGCCTAGCTTGGTGTCCAAAAGTTGCTATCACATCCATACGTGTGGTGTTAACTAATGGTCTGTTCAAAATACAATCCTAATCATTGGTTCACAGTAAGACATGTCAAAGATTATGAAGAACTTATCCATAATCTAGTTACCTAGAAAAATAAGAAGAAGAAGACGATCTCCATAATATATATAATTTTTTTTTTCAAAAGAAAAAAATAAAAAAGATGATGGTTGTCTTAAGTCTCAATTATCTCACAATTCCATGCATGAAATCCAACCTGACGACTAGAAAAATAAAAGTCACTAAAATGTATTTGACTTTTAATGTAATAAAGGTATAATACCAAAAGGTTAGCCTCTTCCTAGCTTTTTGGTAAAAAGGAAGTTTTAAGAGAGAGAGAGAGAGAGAGAGAGAGAGAGAGCTCTGCCAGCAGGAAACCTCCACTATTCTTTCCTGGGAACCCTTCTTTCAGCCTCCTCTTTTGTTGAAAGACAACTCAAAACAATCAGAGAGAGAACTCCCCCAACCTTTTCTCTTCTCCAAAACTTAAGGATAGCTGAAAGAGCGCCCAAAAGCCGAGAGAGAGAGAGAATCCCTAGTATATGTTGTATGCTGTATGCTGCCCCCCAGACTAAGTTATAATAAAAGCAATGTAAGTAACATCAAGTAAAATAAAAGCAATGCAAGTAACATCATGTTCATCCAAACAAAGTTAGGGGTGTAAGGGGTGGCATATATACCTTCTCTGTGAAGAAAAAAAATAAAAGCTAAAAGTAAGACTAAAATTAAATCAAAGTAATGTAAGTGGCCACATCATGTTCATCCAAACAAAGTTAGGGGTGGCATACTTTCTCTGTAGTAGAAAGAAAAAAAAAAGTAAAAGTAAAATAAAATAAAAGCAACTTAAGTACTAAGTAGCCCATGTTCATCCAAACAAAGCTAGGGGTGTAATGGGTGGCATACCTTCTCAATGAAGAATACAATAAAAGCTAAAAGTAAAAATAAAATAAGATAAAAGCAATGTAAGTGGCCCACATGTTCATCTAAAAAAAATTTGGGGTGCAAAACCAACTTCTCCTCATGTTATACTTAGTCGGTGTTCGTTTGTTTTTTTTTTCTTATTTAATTTTTAATAAAATTTAAAATTAAATAATACTTGATAATGTTAAAATATTAAGTTATTTGTTTTTAAAATATTTTATTTCTATTAAATATTAAAAATAAAGAAAAACCAATATATTATTTTTTTTTCATGGAGAAAAAACTAAATATTTTTGTTTTTTTTATTCAACAAAACATTTGTAATAAGCCATAAAAAATAGAAAAAAAAATCATCTCAAATCTAAAAGCAAATTGATTTCAATAAAAATTTTAAAAAATAATTAAACACCCTCTTAGTGAATAGAAACAACTTCGAGAGCTTTTTTTGACTTATTTGATTTAGGTTTTTTAACATTTACAGTAAATTGAAATATTTTTTTTTTTTAAAAGTTGTAGTATTAAAAATATTAAGGAATTTATCAGGGACAATTTTCACAATTTTATGAAAAATAATTACACTTTATATAAAAAATGTCCAAGGGAAAAGGCCTCTCCACCTACTTGCGGATTTCCGGATGTTTAATTGTAGAAGTTTCATGAAGCACAAAATGGTGGATAAGATGGTACTTGACAATGAAAACTCAACTCCTATGGACATAATATTATCGGTTGAAGACCTCTACGGAGAAAAGGTAAAACCGCATGCACTGAGTAAGGATTTCTCTGAGAATAGTTTTGAAAAACAATTTTTAAGATCAGTTTTAGAAAGAAAAAATTCTCTTATATCTTTTAAAACAAAACTATATTTGAAAACTTGAAATTTTCTCAACTTACTTGTTATGTTTTTAAATATTTCTTTAAAATAACTTTTGTTTATAATGCTTTAATTTCAATCAATCTTCGTATTTGTACAATTATTTTTTTAATCCAATACCTAAAAAATAATTAGAAATAAGTAAAATATGTTAGTAAAAAACACTTTATTTCCATAAGTTTTCAAGAAAATTAGGTTATATTTGATAACTGTTTTTGAAAACACAGTTCTAAAAAATAGTTTTTGAGAATATTTTTTTAAAGTTGTTTTATGATGTTTTGTAAAATAAAATTATGTTTGAGAACTTGAAATATTTTTTAACTTGTTTTTAATTTTTTTAAATGTATTTTAAAAATAATTTTTATATTCAATATTTTATTTTTAATCATTTTAGTATAATTATTTTCTAAAACAACCATCGTAAATCAAGTAAAAAGAATAGAAAACAATTAAAAGATATTATCTAAAAATACCATATTTTTTATTCTTAAAAATAGAAAATATAAAATAATTTATGATTATCAAACGGTTTTTTGTTTTTTTGTTCTAGAAAATGAAAATTGTTACAAAAAATAGTCAATTAATAGACCCTCAGTTCTGTTAAAAAATTGTAAAACATGTTTTTTATTTTTTATTTCTAGATTAAGTTAGTCAATAGGGTAAGGATATTAATTATTTTTTTTTTCTTTTTTAATAAATTTCAGGGTCCGATTCTAGGAAGATTGGGAAGTGCCAAAGCAGGGCCATTGGGTTGTCAGAAAGACTTTGGGAGGCGTAGAAGAAAAAGAGGAGAACAAATGTCACTTATGAAGAAAGCAGCTAAAACTCATTTGATAGTGGCCACGCTCATGGCTACCGTAACCTCTGCTGCAGGCTTCACGCTGCCTAGTGTTTATGATGAGGAGAAGGGCAATGACCACCAAGGCGTATCAATCCTTGCCCCCCCGCCTCATGGGTCCAAAGACACAAGGCCCTGGGATCCGTCGGGTGAAGTACTACATTTTTCCCTTTTCATTGTCACAGATATGCTGGCTTTGTTTCTCTCCTCCTCCGCTGTTCTCTCATACTTTCCAATGGCGTCATCTCACAACGTGGAGGTATAGTCCGCAAACGCTTATTTATGGGATTTCTATTCACCTATAGTGGTTTGGTAGCAATGATGTTCGCATTCTTGTAGGGTAATAGTCTCTGGATTTTCACAGATGCAATGATCATGGCTTTATTGGTCCGGCATGTACTTTGAGTTTTCAAATACTGGATTGCGGATGATTATCTGGCATGCAAACTGAATTTGTCTTTCTACTGTCTCTTTATTCTTTTCATTGAAACTTAAGAATATGGAAATATATTACACAACAATTCCAATAAAGTTAAGAAGTAATTCCTTGGTTTGGTGAGGTATGTGGTAGCACGTTATCCTAAAATTGTTAACATTGTCCTAAAGTTGCTATCACATCCATATGTGTGGTGTTAACTAACAATAATCTATCTAAGATATAATCCCAATTGTTGGTTCGCAGTGGTGTCTTTTGTGTAGACACATCCATATAAAGATTATGAAGAACCTATCCATAATTTAGTTGCTTAGAAAATATGAGAACTCAAGGAAAAAGAAGAACAAGACAAATCTATATAATTTTTTATTATATATTTTTCAAAAGAAAAAAAAATAAAATGAAAGACATTTAAAAAATAAAAGGGTGATCATCGAGTCTCAATTATCTCAAAAGGATAAAATCCAACCCGACCATTAGAGAAGTAAAAGTCACAAATTGTATTTGACTTTTACCATAATGAAGGTATGATACCAGAAGGTTAATCTCTTCGATTTTTGTAAAAGAAAATTTTTAAACTTTACGGCCTGTTTGGTTGGTGTTTTCAAGAACTGTTTTTTGTTTTTGAAAACAAAAAACACTAAAAACTTGTTTGGTTAAGAAAGTTATTTTTGTTTTTCTTGTTTTCTGTGTTCTCAAAATGACACTTTTTGGTGAACAAAAAAAATGTTGTTTTCCCCCTTTTTTTACTTATTACAGAATAAATAAAAAAAAGTCATAAGAGAACAGTTGTTCTTCGTGTTTTTTTCTTCCCATTCTCACATTTCCTTTTCTTTAGCATAGTGGCGGCATCTCTAGTAGTACGAAACGAAGCTAACTCGGTTGAATCGGTTAAATTGCAAAAGTTTTTCTGATTCAAATCAATGATTTTTTTTCCCTTTCAAATCAAAACACAAAGATCATAAAATTTTCCAAAACAAATCAGAGGAAGAAGAAACATTGAAATTTAACTGAGTCGTGACTTCTTTTTAAGTTTAGAAGAGGAGAGATCAGAAAGATGAGGGTCCACTTACCTCACCACAATCGACGGAGCAGGAGAGCTTTGGGGCTGATGGATGGTGACTCCTCAACGTCGATTTCAATGGACTAAGCATTGGATACCTTTTCTGGTGATGACGACCATTCGAGGAAAGCTTCTATCGTGGGTTTACAAACTTACAATCGGATGGACATGGGACAGTGAAAACCATATTTGGGAAAGTAAAGTAAAACTGAAATGTTATGATTTATATGCACCATGAGATTTAATGAGAATAACCTGGATGACATTTGAATATTTTTAATTTATTTTTAAATGATATAAAAATTATATTTATATTTGAATTATTTTTTATTTTATTAATTTTTTACTTTATTTATCTATATCATATTCCATGTTCATATTTATCTACTAAAAGTTAATAAAAATTATAATTGGTGTAAATAAATTTGAGTATAATTTTTTTAATTTTAATAAAATATGAATTTAAAAATTATTTATATGCTTATGATATCAAGTTAATTAAAGAAAAAAAAAATCTTTAACTATGTTTTTTATTTTACTTGTTCTAATTTTTTTTTTTACTAACCCAATCAAACATGTTTTTTTTTTTTAGAACAAAAATTGTTTTGCAGAATCTAGTTCCCAAACACAATTTTGTTTTTGAAAACACAAAAAACTGTTCTTAAAAACAATTCTCAAAAACCGTTTTCCAGAACAATTTTTAAAAACAGCAACCAAATATGCCCTTATATTTTGAAATAGGTATATGTGATTTATGAATTTCAAACCTACACTTAGTTACACTAAAGTCTCATTTGAGCAGGACTTTAACATATCACCCATATAGTATTGATATGAGACTTAAAAAGTCCATGCAATAAGGTGCAAATAAGTATCATATTGGTTGCTTTGCATTTCAATAAGCCAACTCTAAGTAATTGGGAGTATAATTTTTTTAGTTTCTTAGAGTTTGTTTGATAATTGTTTTTTAGAACAGTTTTTTGTTCTACAGAACACAAAACCAAGAAAACACATTTGACAAGTAAAAATATTTTTTTATTCTTAAAAATAGAAAATAGAGTGTTTTTAAATAACATATTTTAATTATTTTTTACAATTTTTACTTGTTTTTTAAGGGTTATTATAGAAAATAATTATATAAATATGTAGAATGATTAAAAACAAAATACGAAACTTAGAATTTATTTTTAAAACATATTTAAAAACATTAAAATAAGTTAAAAATATTTCTGTCTTTAAACAAACTTTTGTTTTAAAAAACATCATAAAATAATTTTAAAAAATTGTTCTTAAAAACTGTTTTTCAGAACTGTTTTTGAAAACAGTTACCAAATAAACCCTTTAATTTCTTCCAATTTGTAAGTTCTCCACATGTCCTCTTTTTTACTTTTTATGTAAAACTTGAGAAAAGTAGATTAGAGAAAACAAAAAAGAAAGAAAAAAGAAGATTTACTCGAAGTAGAAGGTCACTAACACAAGCATCCTTCTAACACATCCCAATTTAAATTTAACACAATCTAAACTATATATTATTTGTTGGCCAAACCATACAACACCTTATACCGATATAATTTGCATTATATTTTTTATGCAAAAGAAAAAATATATATTCTATTTCCTTTAGAAAGAAAAGTTAGTCCTCCAATGATAATCATTCATAAACTACAATTTGTAAGATATAGTTTGATGTATTGACCTCTAGATTAGACTCATCCTATCAACAAGTTGTCTAAATAAAAATAACAGTCAATATTGCAACTGAAAGAGACCATGACACATATCACGTTGTATTTATATTTAGTTTGTAGAATAAATTAAAAAAAATGAAATTAAGAAAATGAAATATATGTTATTTTTTCGATACTTAAAATAAAAATTATATTGCATTCAAATATTTGTTATTTAAAAAAAAAGTATGAAAATTTCTTATAATATTAGTACTATTTTATAATATATTTTAAAAATATTTTTTGAGTTTTTTTTTTCCAAAATTTTTTATTTTTCAAAAGAAATAATAAAAAAAATAAAAATTGATAAAAATGAATAAATAAATAAATTTATGGTGGGTATTATTTCTTCTTTACAAAAATTGATAAAAATAATAAATAAATATATAGCAAAAAAATTTCTTCTTGTTTTAAAAAAGTGGGTATTATTTTTGTAGAATAGAATCATATTTTGACTCTTTTAATCAAATATCTCTCAAGTAATTAACCCTTAAGCAAAACAAGGAGAGCCAAGTCTTTTTTGCTATGTCAATACCGGGGAGGCTGAAATGATCAGCGGTACGTTTATGCGGCCCAAATTATATGGGCCCTGAAAGCCCAAATCTATTTCCCATGTTCAAATCGGGCGGAAGCCCACTTCGCATTCTCTAAAACCTCAACAGAAACTCTAGGGCATTTCCGCTTTACTCTCTCTCTCTCTCTCTCTCTCTGCATTTCTCTCGCTCTCCCTTACGTTCTCTGTGGAAGTTGCTCTCGCTTTCTCTCTCTCAAAGCAGGAACTTCGAGAGTGGAATGATCATGGATGAAGATTTGGATTGCGTTGAACACCGCTCCAGTTCAACACAACAAGAAGAGGTTGCAGGAATTGCAGAGGAAAAGCATTTCAAAGAACAGCAAGAAACTGAGGTTGATGAAAATTTTCTCAAACTTGAAGAATCTGGGAAACTCAAGAAAATTTCTGGGAATGGAAATGGAAGTAAAGAAAATCATTCAGCTGGTGTTCAAGTTCAAGATTGCACAGAAGGCTTGCCCACCTCGTCTTCTTCGGTTGTAGTTGTTGATGAAAATCAAGAACTGGGAAACGCATCGAAAATTGAAGAGAAATGTTTGCTTGGGTCAGTGGACGAAGCTGAAGAAACCCGTTTGGTGAAATCGGCTGATTCTGAGAGTTTTTGGGTTGGGTCAGTGAATGAAGCTGAACAAAACCATTTGGTAAAATCTGATGATTTGGAGAGTTGGAATGAAACTGTGGTCAAATCTTTCAAGACCAATAGCAGACATAAAAGTGTGGAAGCTGGTGAAAAGATGGTGCAGAATGGTGATGGTGGAAAGGTGAAACCTCTGAGAGGGAATCTGAAGATTGAGGTGATTGATGACACTGCAGTGATTGATTCTACTTCAATCCCCAGAAGTGGAAATGGGTGTAGTAGACAGAAAACGAAACAAGAAACGGACGAAAGGAGGGATAAACGGACCCGCAGAAAGGCAAAAGGCGGGAAGCAGGGTTTGGAGGCAAATGGGAAGGGAAAGATTGTAGCACAGATTGTAGAAGCGCAAAAGAATGAGAGTGGAACGAAGAGGGTTTACTCGCGGAAGGAGATGGAGGTACTGAGGTATATCAATTCTGAAGAACAGCGTAAAATGTGGATGGAGATTCGCTGTAGTCTGGGCCCTGTGGTGCTCAAGGAGTATGATGGCCTGGAAAACTGCACAAATCACAAGCGCATCCGTGTTAACTTTGATCCTCGGCAACAGTCTGCCAAGAAGGAAGAGGCCCCTGCAATTCTCAGTATGTTTTCTTTTGGTTACTTTCATGTTCATAATCGATCTTTAGTTAACATCTTGGTTTGAATTGTTATTTATAGTCGTAGTCCATTCCTCCTTGGAAGTTATTGGATGACATTGGATTTCTTGTTAGTTCTTTGTGATACTGTTATTACATCCGCTGTCTTGAATTATGGTAGACTACTACTACTTATATAAGAATTGGAATGAACTATCAAAGCGCATCACCAGCATTGTTCAAAATATAAAATACAATCCTGCTATTACTTTGCTCTATGACTATGCAATCCTGTTTGCAACTTCTCAATGTAGTATTGGGGCTAAATATGCCGGTTCGGTTTTGTTGTATTTTTACATACACATCTTACAAGTTCGTAGTCCTCTGTTTCTCTCCCATCCAGCGGCTGCATCTCCACGGCACAATCTTCCAATGGGAAAGAATCATTCTTTTGTCTAAATCATGCAGTCTATAGTTAAGAATTGTTTGAATTCTGTAGTACTTCTTAAGATATACACTTAACAGTGCATCAAGGTTTCTTCAACGTGCTTGAAGACCACTTGAAATTCCTAAGCACCTTGTCTATGTATCTGATAGGTTTTTCAAGAGGTATACATAAATCTAAGTACACACATTTCTGTGATCAAAATTTCTGGGTTGAATTCGGCTCCTGATCCCTCTTTTATCCCTCGTTCTGTGAATGTGGTTTTTTGTTGGCAATCCTGAAATGGTTTGGACTAGGACCTTGGATAACTACTGGAAGAATAAAGCTGCTTTGAAGAAATTAGCAGTATGGACTTTGTGTTTGTTTGTGTGAGCACGGGTATGTGGAGGGAGGGAGGGCAAGGGATCCCTTATAGGACTGGAAATTTGGGTTTCTATTGGCAACCTTGAAATAGTTGGGATCTTTGTAATGTCTGGGTTATGTTAGGCTAGGGATCCCCAATATGACTGTGAATCTGGGTTTTCATTGGCAATCCTAAAAGAGTTGGGGTTAGGACTGTGGATAACTACTGGCTGAATAAAGCTGGGATTGACAACTTAGTCTGCATTTTTTCCTCCAAAATAGTTATCAGAACTGAAGAACCTCTTATGGTACTGCTAATGTATCTCAATTCTCGCAGATTGTGCGTTGTCTTGTGAAATCTTGAAATTATCTTTGATATTCTTGTACTCATCCAATTGAAGTAACAATTCATTCTAGGAGGGGTATGGACTGTTTACTTAGTTGTGATGTGAAAGTATATTATACTGCAAACTGATTGAGTTATAGTCAACTACAGAAAGTGCATTGACACAATTCTTAAAATTGAAGTTCATTATGTTCTTCTAGTGAGCTGCAAGAGTTAATATGTCACATCAAGAAAAGGATAAAAGAAGGGTGCTGTCTGGTAATTGAGTTTCATGAGTAATTCTAATTTTAGGCAGCGGAATGTATTTTAACTGCTTCACTCCTTGGAAAATTAAATTGCATTCAACTAAGCATGTTTTCCTGCTGGGTATATGCGTTTTTTTTAACTCCTCTTTCATTTAATTAATGCGATTGTGGTTCTTGCTGAGAGATCCCATAAACTATTGATATTCCAACAAACCACTGGAACCAAAAACATACGTGCTGTAAACCACTAGAAGCAAAAACATTTTATTTAAATTTTAGTAGAGGTCTTGCAACTTGCAATATAGAGAACATCCCAAATAAGTTGGGGAGGTAAATTTTGGAATGGTGGTGTGTTTTTTTTTAAGTTATTCTACTTCATTTTCCCCAATTCTATTACTTGTAATACTTGAATTAGCCTTTTTATTTTTTTTAATGATTAAAAGTTTTCTTGTCAGCACCAATAGAAGTAGGAATCTCTGTTTCCTCCATGTTATTTTGACTTTTTTCTTTTTTCTTTTTAAACCAAAAGATTCAGCAAATTGTATTTTTTTGTGTATATGCATATATGTAGCTATCTTCATAACAACAAATGCATTGTGGATTAAATGGTTTATCTTCTTATTGGAAACATTATTGTCTTTTTTTACCTTTGTGGAATTACACTCTTTTTACCATCTTTTGGTATCATTTTGTCAGTGCTTGTTTTGTTTTATAAATATATAATTATCAGTTCAGCTGATCCATTGAAAGTTATGTGCTACTTATTTTTTGGATTTCTTATTATTGTTGTCATTTATTACTATTATTACCACTACTACTGCTATTATTACTTCTATTACTATTTTTTGTTATTTATTTATTTATTTGGGTGGGGATTTGGGTTGTGGTTTGGTCGGGCTTGGTTTGACATTGTTGTAATTTCTCTAACCCATTTTGTGGAGCTTCTCCTGAAGTTCTGGGCTTCTAGAAGTGTCATTAGTATCTTTTGAAGCTGTCCGAACCAATATGTCAATTCTAAATTCCTTTCTTCACCTATTCTTTCCCTATTCCTTTTCTTGGATATCTGGTTCTCCTTGTGTCAACTTGATGTGTTCAATTCTGTTGTGCACAGGTATGGTGGCTACAAAGGGAAGAGGGAACCATCTGAAAATCTATGTGCATTGAAGATGCCTAGAGCAATATGTGAAAGAACTTATGTGCAACATACCTGACACGCCTCTTGTTTTTGGATGCTTAGGAACATGATAGTTCTAGTTTTGTACACCACTTGTATAGTATCCCTCAACATGGAAATTCTTTCTATTGGCTAGTCTAGATGCTATTCTTTACAACTCATACTGATGTTGTTATACTACAATGCATTGTATATGAAAAGGAATAAAGGGAAAATAGTACTCATCAGATAAATCTGATTTTTCAGAAACTTGGTGCCTCAATTACAAGAGATATATTTTTACCCTGTGCCGCTAATTACAAAGACTTCTCCATTGATTGCTCCTCCGTTTGGTTTTTATTTTTCATTTTATTGGGGTATTGAGACCTCAGTGTTGCTAAAATTTGTGTGGGAAATCTAAAATTTTCTGACCTATTTCAGGGGAAGTTAGTTCTTCAAATGTGGATGATGAGATGCAAAACTTGCATCCTTTGGACCCAGCTTATGGTCACAGTGTTGATGGCAAAGACAGCTATGCTGATCCAGAAGAGTGCAGTGAAGATAGTGACAGTGATGAAGATTATAGTAGCATCCAGAGGCCAGCCTTTTTGGTAGAAGGAGAACCTGATTTTGATTCTGGTCCTCCAGAAGATGGATTAGAATATCTTAGGCGTGTCAGGTATTACTTTGCATTCTTCATTTCTTGTCTTTGTTTGTGTTTGTGTTTTTTTTTTTCCTGTTCTGCCTTCTTAATGGTATTTCTATTTTATTTTATATTTGTTTTTGGAGGAGTGACTCTATGTTTACCTTGGGTTGGTTGTAAGTCTTAACATTCTAGTAGACATTGTAGGCATCTAAAGGAAGTGCACAATGGATTCCTTTGTTTGGGAAAGGAATTCATTCTTATATAACAAAGCGACAATCTAATTTATATTTGAATTTACAAGAGTCACATATTTCACTAGAAAGAATGTACTGGGGCTAACTATGCTCTGGATAAGCATATTTAGTAACGAAATTTTTTTTTGATAGATAAAGGGAATTATATTAAACGGAAAGAGGAAGCACCAAAACAGTGCCCCCTAAGTATACAGGGAGTATACAAAAGTAGCCCAAAAGCTCGAAACCAAGGGAGGAGGAAAGAAATCACCTACCCTTACTTAGAGCCTAACTACTCAAAAAAGCTAACAAGAGAAGAAGGACTCAGAACTATAAGCACCCTAACCCAAGACTAAAGATTATATACAAAAAAATATTTCAGTCTTTGAAGCGAAAACTTTTCATTCCCAAAAGCTAACAAATTCCTTTCCTTCCAGACTGACCAAAAAATACATAAGGGTGCCATTTGCCAAGCTTTTTTTACAGGTTTTTCCCACAAACACTCCATGCCACCCAAGGAGAGTTTCCTTCACTAAACTATAGAGAACCCAAGCCACACCAAAAATGGAGAAAAGAAGATTCCACAAGGCCCGGGTCTTTACACAATGAAGTAAAAGGTGATCCACCATTTCTACTTCAGAAAGGCATAGAAAACACCAATTTGCCAAAGAGTACCCCCTGCTCTGGAGTTGCTCCAAAGTTAAGATTTTACCCCAAGAAGCCTCCCAAGCAAAGAATGCTACCTTAGGAGGCACATTCGCCCTCCCAATACTACCACAAGGGAACAAAGGAGAACCTCCGAGCTCCAAAATAGAATAAAGCGACTTGACTGAGAAAGCTCCACTCTTAGATGCTGTCCACACCACTTTATCCTCGTCCCTTTGCACCCTAAAGGCTTGGATCTTAAGCATAAAACGGTCCACCATCTCAATCTCCCAATCATTAAACGCCCTTGAGAAAAAAGGGGTCTAACCATCCCCAACACCGTTTGGGCTCCAAACATCCAATACCCAAGCATCTTTAGCCAAGGAGATGGCAAATAAAGAAGGGAATGACTCACAAAGAGGCTCATCTCTACACCACTTGTCCTTTCAGAATCTCACTTTCCTTCCACAACCCACTCGGTAGGCTAATCTACTGTTCAGACACAACCACTCCTTTCTAATTGCTTTCCAAAGCTTGACACCATACCTCCCACTTACGGCTCGAGTGCATCACCCCCCTTCCTCTTCACCATATTTGTGACTGATGACTTGCTTCCACAAAGCCTCTCTTTCAACGGCAAAGCTCCAATTCCACTTACTTAAGAGAGCTTTGTTCATTAAAGCTAAATTTCTCACACCCAAACCACCTTTCTTTCTTTCCAAGCAAACCAAGTTCCACCTAACAAGATGTGGCCTCTGCACAAGAGCTCCCCCACCCCACAGAAAATCCCTCTAAATCTTCTCCAATCTCAACCTTACTATTCTAGGCAAATAAAAGAGAGACATGAAGTAAATAGACATGCTAAAGAGAGTGCTCCGGATTAGAGTGAGTCTTCCTCCTTTTGATATATACGGTCTCTTCCACATTGCAAGTCTTTTTCGAAACCGCTCTTCAACTCCATCCCAAACCACCTTTGATTTGAAGGGCCCCCCAAAGGTAGACCCAAATAACAGGATGGGAGACCACCCACTTTACAACATAACTCCAAGGCCAAATCCTCTATATCATGCACCCTCCCCACCGGGATTAACTCGCTCTTCTCCAAATTAACTCTCAACCCTGAGCAAGCCTCAAACCACATGAGAAGCCAGCTTAGATACGTCAACTGATCATGAGACTTCTCACAAAACACCAAAGTATCATCCGCAAATAACAAGTACGAGATCAAAGTCCCCCCACCTATTCGACCTCTCACCTATTCGACCTCTCACCCTCCACCTAGATAAAAAGCCCCCACTAATAGCCCTTCTCAATAAACAATTAAACACCTCCATGGCTATCACAAATAGATAAGGGGATAGGGGGTCTCCTTGTCTCAAACCCCTTGAACTTTGGAAAAAACCGGAAGGAGAGCCATTTATTAGAATAGAAAATCTCACAGTAGAGATGCACCACTCTATCCACTTTATCCATCTCTCCCTAAAACCCATTTTTTTAAAGCACTGCCAACAAGAACTTCCAGTTGACATGATCATAGACCTTCTCTATATCCAACTTGCACAACACACCCTTTTTGATTGCTTTTCAACTTAGAATCCACAACCTCATTTGCAATCAAAACTGCATCTAAAATTTGTCTACCCTCCACAAAGGCATTTTGGGGCTCCGAAATCACTTTCCTCATAACCTTCTTAATTCTATTTGCCAACACCTTGACCAACAACTTGTAAAGGCTTCCCACAAGGCTAATCGGCCTGAAATCTTTCAAATCTTCTGCACCTCCCTTTTTTGGGACTAAAACCAGGAAGGTAGCATTCAAAGACTTTACAAATCTGCCCCTCATGAAATTCTTTAAAAAAGCTCATAATCTCAACCTTCACCACATCCCAACAAAAAAGCTAAAAAACCATGGTAAATCCATCCGACTCGGGGGCTTTGTCCTTGCCTAGATCTGAGAGAGCTGCAAATACTTCTTTTTCCAAAAAAGGAATCTCTAGTCCCTCAGCCTCACTGCTGACTAACCCCAAAAAAGACGGCCCGTCGATACAAGGGCGCCACCCCTCTTCTTCTGAATACAACTTTTGAAATGCCCTCACCATACTTTTTTTTTTAAATTATTCTCCTTCAAGTACCAACAACCATTCACTTTCAACTTGGATAGCCAGTTTCTTCTACTGTGAGCATTCGCCATCCTATGAAAAAATCTGGTATTATTGTCTCCCTCCTTTAGCCATAACTCCCTAGACTTCTGTCTCCAGGAGATTTCTTTCCTCAACACCTAAGACTTATAATACTCCCTAGCCTCTTTTCTTGCTTCACACTCTTTCAAATTTAAAACTGAACATTTCTCCTTTTCATCCCAATACACAACCTGCCTAAGAGCTTCTCTCTTTTTAGTCTCAATGAGACCAAACTCTTCTTTATTCCAATTCTTCAAAATATCTTTTAAGGCTCTCAATTTCGCATCTAAAATAAAGCTGGGTGTCCCTATAAAATTTAAACTCCCCCACCACATCTTCATCTTGTCTTTGAAACCGTCCTCTTCCAACCACATATTCTCAAATCTGAAAAGGGAAGATCCCCCCTTCAACCCTCCTCCTTCTAGGAGAACGGGGAAGTGATCAGACACTGGTTTAGGAAGAACTCCCTGCACAGCCCCATTGAAAAGGCTATCCTAGTTGTCTGTCACTAAAAACCGGTCAAGCCCAGTCTGGGCCTGGTTATTCAAACCGCCTCTCCAGGTAAAAGGGCCCCCCTTCAAAGAAAAATCTCTCAACTCCAAATCCTCTACCACTTCTGAAAATCTCCTTATTGAAGCAGTAACCCCTCATCCCCTACTACGCTCCTCTGGATATCTTACCAAATTAAAATCCCCTCCCACACACCATGGGTCACTCCATAAACCTTTTATTGACCCAAGCTCCTTCCAAGCTCCTCCCAGAAATCCTCTCTATCTCTACTGCAAACCAGCCCATACACTCCAGTGAACACCCACACCAATCCATCCACACAATTTTTGAGCCGACACGAAATTGAGAAAACCCCTTCTTCCAAATCAACTAACTCCACCATTCTGTTATCCCAAAACACCACAATACCTCCAGTTGCACCCTTAGAATTGACTGCTCTCCAGTCTAGATGTCTTCCCATCCCTAGACTACGAACGAGCCCCGTAGTCATTTCTTTAATTTTAGTTTCCTGTAAACAAACCACGTCCACTCTTTGGGATTTTATGACTGACTTAATGATCTTCCTTTTATCTCTGTCATTAGCCTCTCTAACATTCCATGATAAAATTCTTATCTTCATTTACACCCCGATTTGGAAGCCCCTCCAAAAATACCCATACTAGTACCCATTTTAGCTTTTTTATAGCTTATTGTCCACTCCAGCTTCTTAAGTTCCCTACTGGATTTTGAAGATTTTAAATTCGTTTTCCTAGACGCCCCGTCCTGCCCCTTTTGATCAATTCTCCCCTTCATCCTCCTTAAGAGATACAAAATTTCCTCTTCAAAACCTTCCGTCGGCATACCCATGCATCGATTGAACTTCGCAAGACAGCTTGAGCTCCACCCTTCATCCCGCCCCTCCTCTTGCAGGTGACAGTCAATCCTTTCCTCTAAAGGACTCGCATAATCCGACCCAATTTGGACAAGTGCTAGCTCATTCGCACTAACAACGTCAATCGAACCCCAAAGAGGCTCATTCCAGCCATCGAGAATCGAAACATCTTCAGTTCGCACTACACACAGCGGAATCCGACCCATCGCCCCTTCCGCTCCACTGGAAACCCCCTTCGAAACCATTAAAGCTTATTCGGGCCCCCAGAGAGGAGAAGAAGAAGAAGAACCTCGAAGCCCCAAAGAAAAAGAAGAGATTTTGGGAATAGCGGGATACTTGGATGCCTCCTCCAACGAAGCCTCGTCGATGGTGAACTTTAGACGACCAGGTAGCGACTCGGCGATGACATCTTCAATGGCTAGGAGCTCCATTTCCAGGCCCACAGCACCCCCCGCGGGCTCAGAAGGAGCCCTAGAAGAGTAAGGTCTCCCCAATATGCTCATGAAGGCCTTATTAAAAGTGGGCCCCAGAGGCCCCGATGAGCTGTCGCCTAGGCCCGTCTCCACTGGACTAATGGGAATTGGGCCTTTGGCCCATTCCACTCCACCACTTAAGCCCATATAGCCTCTTTGTAAGCCTCCCAACCTGCTGTTCTAGGCCTAGGCCCACTCACGGTTGAGTCTAGCTCAGCTGCACTAGCCAGCCTGCCCTTTGCACCCGCTACAACCCCTATGCCTTTTGCCACACTTAACCTGCTCATCTGACCCCCAAGACTGATTTCCAATTTGAAAATCCCGCACGCTAACACCAGCGCGTGCATCACCCCCACCTTCATCCCTGACCTCCCGCCCCTCATCTTTATGCTAGGTGGACCTTGGCACTACTTGAGAAACCCAAGGGAGGGGGTTTCCTACCACAGACTAACCGCCCGGCAAAAATTCCTAGCTACTACCTGCAATGAACCTGGCCTATTCTTCCCAGAGGCTCTCACCAAGATATGAGCCCACGACAACTGTGAAAAGAAAGTTGTTTCCTCATCAACAACTATGAAACCCCTACAGCTCTCTCCAATTCTCTTGAACACCTCTTTACTCCAAAGGTGAAGTGGAAGTCCTACAACCTTCACCCAAACTTCCTTGGCATGGCTCCCATTCCAAAAACACCCCATTTCAAGTCCCCATTTCTGTAGGAGAAACTCTCTCTCCTTAATACATTTGCTGCCCCTTAAAAGCACCAAATCAGCTTCACATTTATTTTCAAATTCGAACAACACAAGGGCCCCACCCAACCTGGAAATTTTTAAACCTCCCTTAAGAAACCACCTTTCAAACGCCCATTCCTTCAAGGAGGACAGAGGAGGAACATACTCAAAACTGTCTCCAAAGCAGCCTACCAAACAACGACTTAGCTGCTCTTCCCTAGTGAGTAGGTCACGGCCCCCTACATGCACCCATAAAGAATCCCCTGAATCCCTTGAATCCCCTGTCTTCACTCTCGCGACTTCTACATACGCTCCTTTCCCTTTCTCTTTTCCTTTGACACTATATCCATCCTTTTCAAAGTTGGAAGTACCTAGATCACCATTGCTCAAAGCTGGTGTGGAAACTCCAAGGGCCCTTAACTTCTGAGCCAATAGAAACCACCCCCCTACTAAGCCTTTTCCTTCTGGAAAAACGAGACAAAACCTCTTAGCTTCCAAATCTCTCACTGAGCAAAGTAAAAACCTACTAGCTTCATTTGAACGATACTCCGGCCTAAACTTTCTTCCTCCTTTTTCCCAAACTTTCAGATACCTCGAGCTTGACTCTCCTCTACACCAAGCTTCCACACATTCCAATAGATAGCTTAAGCTCTTTTCTCCAAATCTTATCCAAGAGGAAAAGTCTTTACTACTTTCCAAAATAATCCCTCTTTGTTTACCTCAGACCTCTTCAATGGAGATTTCGAACGTCTTAGATTCCACTGCAAACCAACACTTTCCACCTTTCAAAACTCCTCTCCCCTTCGAGAAAGCAACCATAACATATTTCATCAATATATCGCTAACCTTTTGTAGACCTAACCAAGGAAGAAAGAATTGCAAAATATCAGCGGTATTTCATCAATATATTGTCTATCAATCAACTTCGACATGGTAAATAGGGTGGATATGTCAAGCACTCGAAATTTCGATTTTTTCCCTGTTTATCAGCAATTTATTGGCAAAAACATCGATATTTTGCCAATATTTTCAATTTATTGCCAAAACTTTCGTATGCCATATTAGTTCCATTGCCTTTTTCCTACTTTTAAAAACCAAAATTGTGGGCCTAGCCTTAATGCACAATTTTCTTACCTATCTTAACATGCCCAGCACATGTTGCTGCACTGCTTGGTAAGGGAACCGCCTATTAAATAGTGTATTTTTTTCTTTCCCACTTTCGATGTAGGATTTGTTCGTTAAAGAGATATATTAAGAAACATAAATGCCCTTTTCTACACCACGAATAGAACCTAGGACTTGCACATGAAATGTTGGACCCCCTACCACCAAACCAACCGTTTTTCAATGTTCTAAATTAACCTATATACATATATTTCAATTATTTTGTTTGTATTGCAAATAATATAATATAAAAAAATATTTATATATTTTATTATTTTTCTATATCCTTCAATATATCAAACCTATTTGTTTTTAAATTATCTATATTTATATATATATATATATATATATATATATATATATATATATATATATCAAATTTGCTCTCCAAACTCCCTTCCTCTTTTTTCCCACAAAAGACCCGTCCCATCCCAGAAGTGTCACCTTAACTGTGGCTAGCAGCACCCACTGCACCCCAAAAAGAGAGCAAAACAACTCCCAAAGAGTCCTTGCCTTGGTGCAGTGGAGAAGAATGTGATCTATTGATTCTTCGTGTCTTTGACAAAGGTAGCATTTGTTCACTAAAGGTCATCGTCTTTTTTGAAGTTGATCCAAGGTAAGAGCCTTTCCCCACATTGCTTCCCACCCAAAAAAACTCACTCTAGGCTGCATGTAAACTTTCCAAATGGCTGACGGAGGGAAAAAGGTTCGAGGGCCTGAGACTAATGATTTGTATAGAGACTTAACATAAAACTTCCCGTATTTAGTCTCTCTCCAAATCACCCTATCTTCCATTGTCTGCTGAACTCTCTTCCCATTAAGGCCCAAAAAAACCTACACACCTCATCCATCTCCCAATCATTAAATGGTTTGGAGAAGTGCGGGCTCCAACTCCCCCCACCCTCATTGGAACACCACACATCTTTTACCTAACCATCCTCGGAAACCGCTAAAGCAAATAAAGAGGAAAAAAAAACACAAAAAGGTTCATCTCCACACCATCTATCTTTCTAGAATTTCACCATTTGCCCATTCCCCACCACAAAATAAAGCCTACTGCTTACAACAACTCACTCCTTCCTAAATGTTTTCCACAACCCCACACCATACCCACCCCTCACTTCCTTAGAACACCAACCCCCTTGCTTCTCCCCATACTTTCCCCTAATCACTTGATTCCAAAAGGCCTCTCTCTTATTTGCAAATCTCTAGCTCCATTTACACAAAAGTGCCTTATTGAGGGTAGAAAGACACTTTACCCCTAACCCCCCTTTGCTTTTATCTAGGCAAACCAAACCCGACCGAACAAGATGAGGTTTCTGCTCAAGGGCCCGACCTCCCCACAAAAAATCCCTATGAATCTGCTTTATCCTCAATCTGACCTTTCTGGGCATAGAAACCACAAACATGAAGTAAATAGGCATACTCGCCAAAGTGTTTTGAATCAAGGTGATCCTTCCTCCTTTAGAGATGTATTGACTCTTCCATCTAGCCAATTTCTTTCGCATTCTCTCCTCCACTCCATCCTAAATAGCCACAGATCTATGATGCGCGCCTAATGGCAATCCTAAATAAGTGGACGGAAGACTTCCAACCTTACACCCAAGATTTGCAGCCAAAGCCTCTGAGTTTTCCACACCACCCATCGGGATTAGCTCACTTTTGTCCAGATTAATTCTCAACCCCGACATGGCCTCAAACCACATTAGAATCCAACTTAAATACAACAATTGATCCTTAAAAGCCCCATATAAAACCTAAGTATCATCAGCTAAAAGTAAGTGAGACACCTAAACCCCCTCACCACCTCTACTCCTCGCCTTGCAGACTAACAAAAAACCCCCATTTACTGCACTCCTTAGGAGACAACCAAGAGCCTCCATAGCCATCACAAATAGGTATGGAAAGAGGGGATCCCCTTGTCTTAAACCCCTAGAACTTTGGAAGAAACCTGAAGGAGACCCATTAACCAGGATAGAAAATCTGGTTGTGGAAATACACCACTGCATCCATCGGATCCGTTGCTTCCCAAAACCCTTCATACTCATGACTGAAAACAAGAAGGACTAGTCCACATGATCATACGCCTTTTCTATATCCAGCTTACACATCACCGCCCCTTCATTGCTCTTCAATATCGAGTCTATAACTTCATTAGCAAAAAGGACAACATCCAGAATTTGTCTTCCTTCCACAAAAACATTTTGAGCCTTAGAGACCACCTTACCCACCACCAACTTTAGCCAGCCATTTATACAACCCTCCCACCAAACTAATAGGCCTGAAGTCCCTTAAGTCTTCTGCTCCCCCTTTTTTTAGGATCAAAACAAGGAAAGTTGCATTTAGACTTTTAACAAATCGGCCATGGTCATTAAACTCCCTAAAAAACCCTATGACCTCCTCTTTCACAAAATCCCAAGAAAATTGCCAAAAAGCCATAGGAAAACCCTCAGGCCCAGGTGCTTTGTCCCCATAAAAGCCCTTAAGAGCTTCCAACACCTCTTGCTTCGAAAACGGCTCCTCCAGTCTAGCTGCTTCCATAGCCTCCAACCTCTCAAAGGACATCCCACTTAAGCTGGGTCTCCATCCTCCTTTAGCAGCCAGCAACAACTTAAACTCATTCACCACCCCATCTCTAACCTCATTCTCCTCTGTTAACCAAGAACCATTTATTTTGACCCAGGACATCATATTTCTCCTCTTGTGAGCATTAGCCATCTTATGGAAGAAACTAGTGTTCCTATCCCCCTCTCTCAACCAAACTTCCATTGATTTCTGTCTTCACGAAATTTCTTCCAGAAAAACCCACTTTTTAAAGTTCTCCTTTGCTCCTCTCCTTGCTTCCAATTCATGAACAGTAAGAGATCGGGTTAAGTCTACTTTGTCCTAGAAGTCCACCTGATTCAAAGCCAAAGCCTTATTGACTTCCATTTTACCGAAATCCAACCTATTCCAATCTCTCAATAACGGCTTCAGAGCTTTTAGCTTAGCTGCCAACACAAAGTTAGCAGGCCCATTAAAATTGAGACTTTCCCACCAAGCCTGCACCTTATCCTTGAAGCCCTCCTCCTTCAACCACATATTTTCTAATCTAAAAGGCATCGGGCCTCTCCTCACTCCTCCCCCATCTAGAAGAATTGGAAAGTGATCCAAAACCGGCTTAGGAAGAAAACACTACACAACCCCTGTAAAGTGACCATAGACCCAGTGAAGTTCCAACAAAAATCATCCTCACAGCTTTTAAATCGGCAAGACACTGAGAAAGTCCCCACTTCTGCCTCCAATAACTGTAGCACCCTATTATCCCAGAACACCAACACTCCACCAAAGGCCCCCCTCGAGTTGACGGCCCCCCAATCTAAACATCTTCCCACGCCAAGTCTCCTGACTATCCTCTTTGACATCTCCTGCATCTTAGTCTCCTACAAGCACACCAAATCCACCTTTTGATCCTTAATCAACTCCTTGATCACCTTTCTTTTCTCACAATCATTAACCCCTCCTACATTCCACAATAATATTTTTAACTTCATTACACAAACATAGAAAACCCCCGCTCACCTCTTAGCACCAACAAGACACCAACTTCAGTTAGCAAGCTGAAGTACCCCCGCATTCCTCCCAGCACCACTGTAATTCACTGAGTACTTGAGTTTTTTCAATTCCCTCTTTGATCTAGAAACCTTTTGGATTTTCCTTCTTAGCACCAACAAGACACCAACTTCAGTTAGCAAGCTGAAGTACCCCCGCATTCCTCCCAGCACCACTATAATTCACTGAGCACTCAAGTTTTTTCAATTCCCTCTCTGATCTAGAAACCTTTTGGATTTTCCTTCTTAGCACCAACAAGACACCACCTTCAGTTAACAAGTTGAAGTACCCCCACATTCCTCCCAGCACCACTGTAATTCACTCAGCACCCGAGTTTTTTCAATTCCCTCTTTGATTTAGAAACCTTTTGCATTTAAGAGAGAACATTAATTCCATCTTAGCATAATCATTCACAACATGTATCCCTACTTTACATACCAAATTGAACGGGAAAATTTATGTGATGGTTGTAAGACTAGCTAGGCTTTATTGAACCAAATTCTATTAGGAAATGACATTTCGGAAAGCATAGTGGAAATTAGGGTGTTAATGGAGATGAGTCTTGAAATACAAATTGAGAAACAAATGCATTTGTCAGAACTAGGGTAGAGGTAGGTAACACGAATTGGGGAAAGGGTGAAGGAAAGTCGTCTAAGTTGGTTTGAAATGTGCAATGACAGGCTTTAAATAAACTAGTACAGAAATATGATTTGATATAAATTGACAGCATTAAGAGGAAGAGAGTGAAGCAAAAATGATGTGAAAAAGACTAGAAGTGGTGAGAAAAATGATTTCTAAGAATTAATGGAGGAGGTGGCTCTAGATAGATTTGAATGACTGAGAATGATTCATGTAGCGAACCTTGAGTAGTTAGTATTGAGGATATTTTGAGTTGAGTTATGTATGTCCCCATTTCTGGGCACTTATTAGCTTACTTTAGAAGGAGAAATGTCATATTGAAAAAGAAAATGTCCTGACTCACTTACCTTCCAACCTCTACTTAATTGAAATGTTATTGGGTTTGGCTTTCTAAGAAAACCTGGAGAAATGGAGAAAAAGTAATGAAAATATTACAAAAGTGCAGTAAGAAGTAAGATTCTGAAATTTATTCCTTTTCACAAAAATTGCTAGCAGACTTAGTGTAGTGTGTTTTGGTTAATATGTGAAAAAGACTTTCATTCTTCATTCACAAAAACTGGTTGCGGGGGCCTGTTTCCTGGAATTCTAGGAAGATGGGGGTGGGGGTGGGAAAGAGTTTAAATGTAACCTGGCTGACCAAGGCCTGGTACCAGCAGATTAAGACGAGGGAGGTTCCTGGGGGCCTGACTTGTGTGGAAAGGGGTTGGGATGGAGATGAAAAGGTTATAGGTTCATTTCCATGTGTAAAAGAAATTGTTCCCTATTAAAAAAAAAAAAAAAAGTTAAGAATTCTAGGCTTTAGTGATTTAAAGCACTGATTGGAAATTGTTGTTGGTGTTTTGTAAGGAGCTGGATAGATTTTAGAGTAAATTATTGTAGCTAAATATAGCTTAGTGTGTTTTCTGGTTAGACAAGGAAAAGGCCCCTGGTCTCAATGGTTTCACCATTGTAGTGTTTCAAGAGTGTTGGGTCATGATTAAGGAGGATTTAGCAAGGGTCTTCTTGGAGTTTCACAATAATAGGGTAATAAACCAAAGCATCAATGCTACCTTCATTGGTTTAGTGCCAAAAAAGAGTCAAACCATTGAAATATTAGATTTTACACCAATCATCCTAACCACTAGCTTGTATAAGAATATTGCTAAGGTTTTATTAGAGCATATCCGAAGAGTCCTCCATGAAATCATCTATATTTCTTAGGGTGCCTTTATTGAGGGAAGACAAATTTTGGATGTTGTTCTAATAGCAAATGAATTAGTGGATGGGAAGAGATGATCAAGTGAGTAAGGGGTAGTTTTCAAAATTGAGTTTGACAAAGCATATAATCATGTGGATTGGGGTTTTCTGGATCATGTACTAGAAAGAAAAGGGTTCAGTACAAAATTGAGGTCTTGAATGAGGGTTGTTTGTCTTAGGCATGTTTTGCTACCAAAGGTTGGGTTGAGGCATCTAGAGGTTTAAGACAAGAAGATCCTCTTGCCTCATACTTGTTCACTATTATAGTTGATGGTTTAAGTAGGATGCTAGTGAGAGCAGAGGAGAGAGGTTTAGTTGAAGGTTTCATTGTGGGCAAGAGTAGGACTATAGTGTTGCATTTTCAATTTGTAGATGACACAATCTTTTTCTTAGAATTTCTATTTCAAATCTACAAAACCTGAAACTAATCTTAGTTTTTGGGCACATCTTAGGAATTAAAATCAGCTTAGAAAAGAGTATTCTTTCTGGTATCAACTTGAGCCAGGATCATACCGCCAATTTAGCTTTGATGCTAGATTGTAAAATGTCAAACTGACCTTTAACTTGTTTGGGTCTTCCTTTAGGAGGAAACTCGAAAGTAATTGCACTTTGGAATCTAGTGATTGACAAAATTTTGAGGAGATTGGATGGATGGAAGGAAGCATTCTTGTCTTTAAGCGGAAGAATAATGCTAATCCAGTCTTGCTTGTCCCATATTCCTAGCTACTTTTTATCCCTTTTCAAGATTCCTTCATCAATGGTGTAAGGATTGCAAAATTGCAAAAAGAATTCATGTAGTCAGGGGTTGGGGAGGGTAAAAGATATCATCTTATTAGTTGCAACCTAGTGTGTAAGCTCAAGGATTTTAGAGGTTTAGGGTTATGAAGGGTTTCTCTAAGGAATCATGCTCTCTTAGGGAAATGGCTTTGGAGATTCCCTAGGAAAAGTTTCACCCTTTGGTATCATGTCATTTTGAGCAGTTATAGGGCACATCCTTAGAAGGCTAATTGCACATATGTTTCAAGATTTTTCTATACACACCCACTTTGTGGTGGGTAAGGGGGTGAGAATTTGTTTTTGGAAAGATTTGTAGTGGGGGCATCAACCTTTGTGTTCTTAATTCCCTAGACTTTTTAGAGTAGTTACAAAGAAAAACTTTCCATCTGAGCTATCCTTGACAACTCTTCCTCTTCTTCTTTGAACTTTATTTTTTATCAGAAACTTAACTAGTTTGGAGATCAAGGACCTTGAAAGACTTATGTCTTCCTCAATTGTATGCATTTGTCTTCAACCATCCTGAATGCGAAAACTTGGTCTTTATCCCTCTCATGTTTGTTCTCAATAAAATCCTTCTTTCTAGTCTTGTACAATCTATCAAACTTATGCCTCTTTTCTCCAGCCAAATTCATATGGATGTCTAAAATCCCATCTAAGGTGAAGGTCTTTGTTTGACTTGTGGCACATAAAAAGGTAAATACTAATGGTATGCTATAGTTGAAAAGACCTTTCAAAGCCTTAGACCTAACCAGTGCATTTTGTATCCGAGGAGAAATGATTGATCATTTGTTATTTTTTTTTTTTTACATTGCCCAATGACTATGAGGCTATGGTACCATCTATTCAGACATGCAAGATGGAGTGGGTTCCACCCTGGAATATATGTGACATGATTACCATCTCATATAAGGGTTTCAAGAGTTCCCTAAACAGTAAGATCTTGTGGCACATTGCTTGTCACAAATTGATATGGATTATGTGATGGGAGGGAAATGCTAGAGTCTTTGAGGATAAGTAGAGTATGGCAAAGACACTGTAGGATCTAATCCACTTCTATTCCTCTTATGGGGCTTCTTGTACACCTCCTTTTAAAGGCATTCCTCTCAATGTTATTCTGCTTGATTGGTCCTCAGTATGTAGGAATAAAAGGGGTTGAATAGCAACTAGAGGAGTTTTGTATGGGCTAGTGTAGAGGCTTTTGTATTTCTTTTTGCTTTCTGCCCCCCAAATTACCCTCCCTGGGTGGAAAATTTACTGTGGGGCTGTTTTGCACCATATGGTTCTGTACTATTCTAATCAACCCTCCTTCAGCCAAAAAAAATCGCAGGGTGGTTTTGAACCTCTTTTTCACTCTTTTGCCCTCTACTTCAATCCTATGCTTTCCATCTCCTGGGCAGATTTTGGCACTCCCAAAAGTCTTAACATAGATATACAAAACATACCTAAATGCAATCAAGATGCAATGAACCTGGTCTTGGGTGAGTTTGAAACCAAATCACCTTGAACATACCTTGCCTTCGATTTTCTTCAAAGCAAGCTTGAAACTCAACCAAACTTGATCAAATCTTGAACAAAAACCTTCCCATGTCTTTATATGATTGATCATGTGGGCCCAAGATGGTACTAAACTTTTTCCAACACTTACATTAAAACCTGTCATGGAATTGCTAGCAAATATAATTATTTATACCCATACGTTGACATGTTTGATACTTGTCTTACATATTAAATGGACTTAAAATTACGATGCTTATGTTCCATCATAATGTTTTGTTTTCCTGTGTCATGTTGATTGGTTTGAGTATTTTTCTGTGTTATTATTGTTAGTGATTTCGATAAGCTTTGCAGTAGCTTGCATTTTCACATGGCTATACATGTAAATCTCTATTTTGCTATAGTAACATTTAGTGTGCTTTCTTCTGCTTAGGTGGGAAGCTGCACAGATTCCAGAGGTGACAGTGGCAAAGCTTGACAGGAATAAATTGAACAAAGAACAGACTCTTTATATGCCCAAGATTCCTGATATTGCAAAGTGTCCGGAACACTTAGCACCATTGAAAAAGTGGGAGGATGCATTCTTAGCTGATTTTGCAGAGCTAAGAGCGGTATGTTTTCTTGACCAATTTTTTAAGGTTCTCAATATTGGCATTAAACCATTTTTTGTGGTGAAGGAGCATCATGGGCATTTATTGATAAATTAACAAGAACTAGGTATAACTCTCTCTCTCGCTCTCTCTCTCGCATCCCTCTTTTGTGCCTTATCCCTTTGACTCACTTCATCCTTCTAGTAAAAAAACATTTAATTAGAAAATTAACAAGAGCTAGGTACATCTCTCTCTCTCTCTCTTTGAGACACACACACACACACTTTCTTCCTCTCCATCATAAAGAGAGGAGATTCCAATAAGAAAGGATGAAACATCCTTCTTGATTAAAAAGGGGGAGATCTGACCTCAATCTTACAAACAAAACAAGAAAAAGGAAAATCTCTAACCAGGTCACCAACTAACACATATGCAGATAGTACCAACATGAGAAACTAAGAAGTGGCTCAAGGTGGATAACAAAGGCCATTAATGTTATCCATATGGATGGCTCCATGCTTGGCTAAGAAGAGCTCAGTTTGAGTAATAGCCGAAGGTTAACCCATATCACGTGTAGGAGACCTATAAATAAGTTAAGTCTTAAGCAACTATGAATGAAGCTTCGAACTGCTCTATGATTGTGGGAAAACATCATTTCCGTGAGTACATTTGCCATTGCATGTCTTCCATGTCTTCACTTGAAAGGATGTTAAAAATGGTTTTTGCCTAGAATTATCAGAATTACAAACACACACACACACACACACACACACACACACACTTCTGCTGAAATATTATTGGAAAATACAAAATCTTATTGAAAAAATGCCTTTCTTCTATTTATTTATTAGTTAGTTCATTTTTTTCTTTTACATGCATGCACTCATACTGAAATAATATATTGGAATCAAGTAGAATATGGTGATTCAAAATTCTTGTTTTTGGAAGAATACTACCTGCATTTTATGGTTTCCTATGCGTATATGGAGAGAACTGACCTCATCTCTACCTTTCCTTTTTCCTCAATCTCAGGCTCTGTCACATCTTGAAGATTCCAGAGTTGAAAATTCTGATAGACAACACCCAGTATTTAGTTTTCATGAAGATTATTCATGTCAGGTTTTGGAGAGCACTTTACCTGAAAATTTTGATAACCTTACAATTGATTCACAGCCACTTGATTGTTCTAACCCCAAAAACTCTGATAAACGGCTGCCCTTGTCAACCATAAATGAAGATGATACCTCATTTTCTCCTGAGAATTCCAGTCCAAGAACAGAAAGTTCTGGTAACTACCCTTTGTTGTCTGTGATTCTAGGCATGGACTCTGTAGCTAGAGTATCAATGCTGAGGAAATGCATAAATTCACTGGAGACGAAGAGTACCTTGTCCAGGAGTGATTGCATGTGGCTGTTTGCCCTCTGTGCAGCAATTGATACTCCACTGCATGCTGACACGTGTGCTGCTCTTCGGTCTCTGCTCAGAAAGTGTGCAAGCTTGAGGACTGAAAAATCTGAACTAGATGATGAGGTGGTAATGCTGAACATTCTAGTGACAATTGCAGGCCGGTATTTTAAGCAGTCGGAGAATTGAAGAATGTCTATCAAATAACTTCATTTTAAGAGTTGCGGCTTATGCTGTTTGAAGTGGCAATATTTCTTCAATGTTGATTTATGAAAGGCGCTTGTAGAGCAATACAGTTTGTTATATATTTGCTTTCACTATATAACTTGTTGAATGTACGAATGAGCTTCGGCATTTGGGGGTAAATTCAATGGAAAAGAAGTATTGTGTGACCTATGCTTGTAGGGATTTGAAGGAAGACATGTGATAAAAGATTTGGCCATTTGTAATGAAGGGCTGCTTCAAGATTTAAAATGTCAAAATTAGTGACATTGCTTCTGAAATAGAAGCAAATAATACTATAAACAGTTACCTACCATAGACTTTCACAGTATCTACTTTCTCTATGGAATTGCAATTTAGTATTTGCTAACAAATGAGATTGTGACCAAGACATGTGATAAAAGTAGATTCCCAGATCCAATATTGGCCAATATTTCATGTGTTTGTAGAGCAAATGTAATCCCATGTTGATGAGAGGCATTAACATATGATAAGATTGGCACAAAGGACCTACAGGCTGCGACTTAGCAGCAACACAGAGGGTCAAAGGCTGGTTTTGTGGCACTATATATTTGTTTATTACGGTTATATAGTTTGTAGAACTGTCAGAGTTGCCATGAGGTAATTGGGCCTATAACAATCAACATGACCATACATTAAAAGGCCTCTTTTTTTTTTTTTTCTTTTTGGCTATTCCTTTTATCATCTACCCTTTGAGATATTGTTTTGAAAGTCATGTTGGTCTGCCTTGGTCGATGCTTGTGATGAAGGAAAAGGTGGACTAAGTGGGACATAGTGCCACAAAAAGGAAAGTTCTGCTAATGGAATTGATGATCAGTTGTGACACCTTCCAATATAATAAGTTGCAGTTTCTCTCCATCAAATTCATGGGACATCATCCAAGGTGTTTTATTACTGGAAACAGATTGAAGATGCAAATACAAGTAGATTAGATCAGTAATTATTTAGGCATTCCTCTACCCTTCATAACATGCTTCTTCAGGCCTGGAATGTGAATGTTGGTGATATAGTCTTCCCAGTCCACATTCTCAACATCAAGTCGAAATCTCTTCATCTCTTCTTCAGACATGCCTTCCATTAGATTATGGGTGTTGCTATTGTCAAACCTACAAGTAATTTTCATTTGCATCTAGCTTAGTAAACATTTGCAGGTGTATAATTGTGTGCTAAAGGTTAATATCTTACCTTCCTCTAAAGAACATATAGGGCTGGTATACCCTAGCCAAGTTTATAGCATGTTCAACTATCATTTTGCACTTCCTTTCGAGCCTTTGAGATGCGTTATTGCCTGAAATCGCCAACCTCCTTTGCTGAACTATCTCTGTTTGCATATGAGAGGAGAAGTCATCCATTGAGCTGAAAAACTTCATTTCCTTCATGTCCACTGTCTTCCCTTCTGTGTCCATATTAATAGGGGAACAAATGAAGTGCTCATAGGAGTACTTGAACAAGTCACCAAGCGGTAGCGGATTTACAGCAGAAGAACCAACATGGTAGACTTCGATGCCTGGTTTTCCTGCAATCCCATGCTTTGCCATTGCTGCTATGATTGCATTCACAACCATGTCGACGGGAATCTGTACCATTTATAGTTATCTCATGATTAGTTCAAAAATTAATCCATTGGGGTGAGATAGATCAAAGGAAAAGGAAGTCCTACTGAGTACTGACCATATCAATGACTGCTTCTGGATTCACTAAAAAGCTTGGGAGGTTGCCTTTTCCATAGGATAAAATCATTGGGTCCAGCATTCTGATGTTTTACGCAAACAATAATAGATGATCTTAGAAAACACAAAACTGATTATAGCTGAAAATATGGGATTTAGTGCAAGGGCATGAAAATGGCAGTGATATAAGATACCTGTTTCCTTGTATCCATCCAGGGAAAGGATCTTCGAGGGTGCTTTCGATGGCGGTTGGACGAATAATGACCAGAGGTATGTCTCCTCTCATGCTATTTATCATCATCTCCCCCATGGCCTTGGTGAACTCATATGGGTTATGCCATCCATGAATACTTGCCCTATTAGAGAGAATTTTCTATTACAACTTAGTAATGAAGAAATAATCAAATATTCTTATTCCTACTGTGAAGAACTCAGAACATGGATATATAAGTAAGGCTAGTGCAAGAGTGGGAAGTAATTAATACTTTTTCTTAAGACTATCATGGTCTATTTTGAAGTTTTATTTTCCTACAAGAGGTGCTAAATGGATATTTATAGGGAAATAAAAGGCTTTGGCTTCACCTCTCCAAACCCAATTCTTTCATCTTCTGATCTTCTAAGTTGCCTTCAAAAGCCACCTTTGAATCCAAAGCTATCTCTATTTCATCATCAACATCCAACGCAGGGTATGATAATGGTAAGAGTTCAGAGGCGACCTTCTCCCTTGCTATGCTCTCTCCCATGTAGAAGGGCTTCTCCGTGATCATTCCCTCTCTTTCTCCATTAACATAAGCTGCATGAGAAAAAAAGCTAGCTTCCATGATGTCTTTCACTTTCCTAGTTCATTTCTTAACAATTTAGTGTAGGTTCAAAGATCAAGGCTACTTACCGGTTGATACATGTAGGAAAACTCTAAGATTCTTGCAGTACTTTTTTGCAAAGTCCATTAGTCGACAAGGTCCTATTGTGTTTGCATGGAGAGAAACATCATACCTAGAATTTGAAACTCAATTTGAGTCAAACAAAATTAAACCATGGCCTTCTTCTATAAAAATGAAGCATGTCTATATATTCAAGTGATTAATGAAGTGCAACCTCTCCTCAAAATTTGTATTGGCTGCTGAATTTATTATAACGTCAACTTCCTCTGCAATCTCTGAAATCAAATTTGCATCGATGCCAAGATCAGACTCACACAAGTTCCCAACAACAGGAGCCAGTTTGCTTAGCATGAAATCTTGATAATACTTCCCATGCCTTTGTTTCAAGCACTCAAATAGCTCTGAATTTATGATCTAGATAAAAAGAAAAAGTAAATCTTGTTCTCAGCAAAACCAAAAAGAACCAAAAAAAATTCCAATTTTTAAGAAAGCTACCTCAGTTTTCAATCTGTCCACTGCAGCTTCCTTGTTCTTCGCCTTGATCAAGACGAAGATTTTACCGACATCAGGTGCTGCTCGTAGTATCTTCTCAACAACAGCTGAAAATTAGAAATGAAAAACATGAAGTCATGCAATAGCTAGGGTTCTTACCAACTTTTAACACACTGTTTTTTCTTATGTTTTTCATTCAAATTGAAGCGGGGGTAAGTTGAAACCATTTCTTAAATTAGCATGAAAGGCTGGATGATCTCTTTCATAGTATACGTCTGTTTAACAAACTGATCAAGAATAAGCCATACCTTTGGCTAGTAACCCAGTTGCACCAGTTATAAAATAGGTCTTCCCTGCAAGGAACTGAAGAATTCCAAGACCATTAGTGATGGAAGTATTGGGGGTGGTGGTGGTGGTGGACACTGCCATCTCTTTCAAAGCTCTAACTTTTTGAGTCTTCGATTGCTGCATCAAAGCTCTATCACTTTCACCACTCTGGCAACAGAAGATGCCAGTGTGCTTCCTCTTCCACAAGGAAGTAGAGATGTTAGTGCCATGTCCATGGTCATTTCTATGAACATGAGATGATTTCTGCACTGCTTTCAGTTCAATGACTGAAGTTTTGAAGAAAGAAGTCATCATAATTGCACGGGAGAATGAAGAAAGAGATTAGTCCTGAGGGTGAGGTTATAAGAAGAGGAAGGTGAGAAGAGAAAGCGAAGGTGATCATATATATATATATATATATACATGGCAGCTAGCTATTCATACAATGGATAAATCATATCGGCCATGTTTGGTTCCAAAAAGCACGAAAGAAAAAAAAAATTATTAAGGAAAATGATTTTTTCATATTTGGTTAAAATCAGTTAGAAATTTATGTATTTTCACATTATATAACCTTTATATGGAAAGAGTTAAAATAAATTAAATAAGTTTAAAGTAGGATATAAAAATAATTTATCTATTTTTTATTTTCCTTCGATTTTTATTTTTTTTCTATTTTTCTTCTCTATTTTCTTTCCTTTATATTTTTCTTCAAATTTTCGATTATGTTTGGTTTTCAGAAAATACCAAGGAAAGAATAAATATATATAAAAAAAAAATTGTTTTTTTATACTAGGTTGTATTATAAAGCATACCAAGGAAAATTAAATATATGTCAAAATTAATTAAAAACTTATATTTTTGCAAATCATTTAATCTTTATATCAAAAAAGTAAAATAAATAAAATGAGTATAAAGTAACACATAAAAATGATTTATTAACTTTAAATCTATTTTCTATTTCTCTTCACTTTTTTTTTTCTTTCACTTTTTCTTTCTACTTTCTTTTCTCTCAAACTTTCCTCCAAACCAAACATAGTCATAGAATAAGGAAAGACAAGTAAGAGAAACCAGGGTATGCATGCTGGATAATAATTCCCCAAGGATTAGTTGTGCTCCTATTTCTAACCTCTGATGTTTGAGAAAGATTTTAAAATTTTGAGAAATTACTTGATTTTTTATTTGTAATATATCAAAATTTCATTTGAAATTTTTTATCATTTAAGTGTTATAAACACTAAAAATGTTTTCTAAAAACAATATCAAATGCAGTCTAAATGTTACCACCAAAATATAAACAAGTTTCAAAGCTACATAGCTTGAATGATACAAGAAAATTCCCCCACAAAATTGACCATGTCTAAAAAGATATGATATGCCTCAAAAAACACTACATAAAAAGAATTGAAATTTGTATCCTTCAACTTTTTAAAGTATTTTTTATTTTTCAATTATTACTATATAATACTCTACAAAAAATGATTAAAAATATCTCAAATTTATGCCAAAAATAACCTTTTTTAATTAAATTCTAAAAAAAATATTTTTTTTGTCAAAAGTTTGTTAAAAAAAAAAAATCTATATTAGAAATCTGTTTTAAAAATAGTTACCAAATATATACTCAAGCTTTTGAGATCTTACATTCACTTTCCCTCTTGTTTCAGCTAAATACTTTTAGTTCCCATAAATTTGAAATTTCATCAAATACCTCTCTTATTATTACCATTTCTTATTTTTAATTGTCTCACCTCTCATTCAAAATAAGGGAGGTACATGATGAAATTTCAAGCTTATGAAGTCTAGACATATTTAGTCAAAACCTCAAGGAAAATGAATTTGCTTATTCTCGTCCTATCAACCTAGAAGAAGAAAAATGAATAAATTAATAAAAGCAACACCCGTTGACTAAAAACATTGAATTAGTTGGGAATTTATGAGAATATTTCATTAATGAGTTTGCACAAAATTTATGAAGGTGAAAGGTGTTGTCTTTGTCTTTAAGCGTTAGAGAGCTTTCAAAGACATTGCATTTGTTGCTTCCCAAAGCTATCTAACACTTAGACAATACCTTTAAGCAATTCCTCAAATTATTTTTATACCATTTTACCTAAGGTTTTTAAAGTTTAACTCAATTTCAAATAAAAAGTAATTGTTTAAACAAATGTTTAGAAAAACCGAGTATAAAAGAAAGCATGTAAAAAGTTTAAATCTTAATTGAGCCAAAGGATTTATCTTACATTGATTTCCTAGATTTGACAAGTCTTCATGCATCATCGATTTCACTTTCCTTAGGTTCTTTTAAAACACACTTTCTTCTTCTTCTTTTTTCTTTTTTTCTTAAATAATATATGAAACTTAACTTGATTTAAACTCATTAATTTACTTAACATTATTTACTTATCATCAAAACACACTTAGAGGAACCTTAGGCTAACACAATAGTTTTTTTAAAAAAATCATTCTACCAAAAATAATTTTAAAACTATCGCACTTTAAGATTTATGTGAAAATTATCTTTTGAAAAGACCGGTTAAATAAAAATAAATAAAAAAGAAAACTTTTTTTTAAAAAAAATTGATATAAAAACTAAATAAAGAGTTTAATGTAAAAATTGAATTCATCTTTTCAAAAGATGAGTTTAATATAAAAAAGAATTTCGTATATTGAAAAACGAATTTAATATAAAAATAAAATAAATGATTAAAAATATGATATTTTTTTATTTATTATTCAAACAATATTTTTTTAAAATAATATTCCTTTAAAAAAATTCCTAAAAAACAATGGTGCTATTATACTAGTTGGTAAAAATCTATTTGCCCCACATTGCTTCTTTTCAATCATAGAGTCCATTTAGCACAAAATTTTCTCTCATCCTTTTTCGTACACCATTTAGCCCACTCCTTGGGTCGAGGGCTAGAGAAACACCTCAAGTACATCTCCAATGTGCGGTTCACTACCTCTGTTTGCCCATCCGTTTGCGGGTGATAAGCAGAATTGAAATTGAAGCTAGTCCCATTAAGGCGAAACAGCTCTTCCCAAAACTTACTTGTAAATGTAGGGTCACGATCACAAACTATTGATTCAGGCGACCCATGCAATCGAAAAACATGATCAAAAAATTCTTTGGCTACACTCTGAGCTGTGTATGGATGAGAAATGGGGATAAAATGGGCGTACTTAGAAAGTCGATCCACAACCACTAAAATGGTTGATTTACCCATTGAAGTGGGCAATCCATCCACAAAATCCATTGAGATATCAGACCACACCTTAGTGGGAATCGGCAAAGGTTGGAGGAGACCGGCTGGGCTGGTACATTCTGTCTTATGTCTCTGGCACACATCACAATGGCGAATATAGTCTCGTATTTGTTTCTTCATTCCCACCCAATAGAAGACTGATCGGATCCGCTGTAGTGTTTTATGTATGCCCTCATGAGTGTTTGAATGAAACTCTTGGATGATAACCAGAAGTAACAAAGAATCCGAGTTGAGATAAATCCGACTTTTAAAAAATAATACCCCGTCCTTGAATTCCCATAGACCAACTGCCTCCCCTTCTTGAACAAGCTTGACAAGGTGCTACAATTTCGAGTTAGTGAGCACCTCCTCCTTAATGGTATCAAGCCATCTCGGAACGGGGGTGGAAATTGCCACCAATTCTGCCTTGTCTTTCTTTCTTGAGAGTGCATCAACCACTAAGTTCTCTGCTCCTTTCCGGTATTCAACTTGAAAATCATATCCCATCAACTTGGACAACCATTTTTGTTGAGCATACGTTGTAATCCTCTGCTCTCATAAAAATTTAAGACTACGGTGATCGGTTCTCACTATAAAGGTTCGACCAAGGAGGTATGGCCTCCATTTCTGAACAGCCAACACTAAGGTCAACATTTCTTTATCATACGTAGAGAGTAGTAAGTTCCTCCCTTGCAGCGCTTGACTGAAAAAAGCAATGGGTCATCTCTTTTGCATTAGAACCCCACCAACCCCGCTCCCTGAAGCATCGCATTCTACCACGAATGCATTTGCGAAATTAGAAAGAGCCAACACTGGTGCTTGAGTCATCGCTTCCTTAAGATCTTGGAAGGCCCTTTCCGATGCGAAAGTCCATGCGAAAGAATCTTTTTTTAACATGTTGGTCAGTGGCGACGCAATTTTCCCATAATTGCGAATGAATTTTCGATAGTAACCTGTAAGCCCCAAAAATCCTCGAAGGGCCTTTGGAGTCTTGGGTTTTGGCCACTCCATCATAGCAGCCACCTTTTGCGGATCCACCGATACCCCTTCTACGTCTATCAAATGTCCCAGATACTTGATTTGTGTTTGCCCAAACTGACATTTTTCCCTCTTTAAGAATAGATTATGGCTTCGTAAGATGTCTAAAACGAATTTGACATGTTGCAGATGCTCTTCCCAAGAGTTGCTATATATCAAAATGTCATCGAAAAACACCAATACAAATTTCCGAAGGTACCTTTTAAAAATGTTGTTCATTAAAGATTGGAAGGTGGATGGCGCATTGGTCAGTCCAAATGGCATCATAAGAAACTCATAATGCCCATGATGAGTGCGGAAAGCAGTTTTCGAAATGTCAGGAGGATGGACCCGTATTTGATGATAACCGGAACGCAAATCCAATTTAGAAAATACCTTGCAGCGTGCAACTCATCTAGGAGTTCATCAATAACCGGAATTGGGAATTTGTCCTTCACTGTGATCCGATTGAGTGCTCGGTAATCAATACACATTCTCCATGAACCATCACTTTTTTTTACAAGCAAAATGGGTGATGAGTATGGACTGTTACTTGGCCTCACGATACCAGACTGGAGCATCTTTTCCACTTGTTGTTGTATCTCTGTCTTTTGAAAGTGTGGATACCGATATGGCCTTACACTAACTAGTCCACTTCCGGGTACCAATGGAATACAGTGATCATGAACTCGTAATGGTGGTAGACCCTTGGGCTCCTTAAAAAGATCATGGAAAGAATTGATGAGGCTAATGAGTTTCTGATCTGTGAGGGTGTCGGCCATTTTTTCCTTCTCCTCCATAGCAATGGCGTGAAATTGTATAAAAGCACCCTGCTTGCTCCCCTTAAGTATTCTTTCCACCTTATTCCCATTAATCTGCTTGTGTGGGTTAGTCATCCCCTGCAAGGAGATTCTTTTCCCACCATATTGGAATCTCATGAGTAATTTAGAGAAATCCCACTCAATCATCCCCAAAGTTCGAAGCCATTGTGCTCTTAAAACCACCTCGTATCCTTCTAACGGTAAGAGATAGAAGTCTATATCAAGAGTAACCCCTTGTATCCGAACTTGCACTCCAATGCACCTTCCTTTGCATGAGATCCATTCACCACACGCAACCTTGACATTAAATCGTTCTTCCCTGTTACATGTCAATCCCAATTTTTCTGCTAACCTCTCTTCAATAAAGTTGTGGGTGTTCCCTGAGTCTATTAACACAATCAATGATTGTTGGTTGATGACCCCATGGATTTGCATGGTTTGAGGAGCCGGGGAACCAACCATGGCATGCAAGGAAATTTCCAATTCGTCGTTGTCTTCCTTTTCTTCGATATCTCCAATTCAGTCACCGCTATCCTCCTCTGGCCAGCATCCTTCAATAAAAAAAAGCTTCTTACACCGATGCCCAGGGGCAAACTTTTCGTCACAATTGAAGCAAAGGCCCTTATCTCTATGTTCTTTCATCTCCGTTGGTGACAATCTTCGAATGGCGGGAGTAGATGAAAGTGGGCGACTGGTGACTGTTGAGTTCGTTGATACAGTCTTTTTTGGCTCAAGGTTGAAACTGGATCGCTTATGATATTTAACCTCATAGAGCCGAGCCAAACCTACTGCTGCAGACAACGTTGGTGGTTTCATGGCTTGAACATCTATCCTCACACCTTCCTTCAGACCACCAATGAAACAAGCAACCTGTTGAGACTGATTTAACTTCCCTACTCGGCTGAGGAGTTTCTCAAATTGGCTTTGATACTCCCGTACTGAACCAACCTGTTTGAGCCTTGTAAGATCTCCAAAAAAATCATCAAATTCCGTTGGCCCATACCTCGAATTCAACCATTCCTTGAGCGTGAGCCATGTAACTTCCCCTTCTCCCTTCAGTATTTGATACCACAATTGTGCCTCGCTTTCTAGATGATATGTCGCTAGCGGAACCTTCTCTTCCTCGACAATTTTCTGAAATTTGAAGAATTGCTCTACTCGACAAATCCAACTCGTTGGATCTTCACTGCCATTGAAGCGAGGAAAATCAAGTTTAGTGACCCTTGGAATTACCGCGCCATAAGACTCAGTGGAGTCACGAGGGCCTCTATAATTGAATCGCCGAGACCCCTCACCATCGTGTGAACTCTCTCCTCGTTCCAAACTTTGGTTGCCCGATATTTGATCTAATCGGGTATTCAGTGACGTTATCGCTTGCATCAGTGTTTCTTGTAACTCCCGGAACTTCCTATCTTGCCCTGCTGCTATAGAGCCTATCTCTGTCTCCAAACGATCAATGCGTGATTCATCCATGACCTGTTCTGATACCAAGTTGTTACGACCACCTCGACCACGGCTTCCAGCACGTTTGCCACGAGGAGCTATGGTGATTCTTTGTTGTAACAAACCTGATCAAGAGAATAAATATGGTTTTAATTCGAGGAAAAACCAGACCTCCCAATAGCAAATTGCTATATAATATTTTGATTCTCCCATTGATATGCCGTGAAACTCTATAAATAGCTTTACAAAGTTAAACAACTCCAACATCCCTAAACTACTCATCACCTAGATAAGGATAAACACTATTCCTAACCAAACTCCTAATACTTCAATCTGATAACAATTCAGATTGCTATTATCATCCTAAAATAAGATAATTAAATAAAAAATGAGATAATCCTAACACAATCCTACTCAGCAACTCCTCTGCCTCATGAATACAACAACTCCTCTTGCTAGTGGACATAACTCTTAATGTTGATTTCCTACCGAATCTCATCCACATACTTTATGTTGATTCAATGTTTGCACATTCAATGTGAAAAATAAATGTCCTACAAAAAAGTGAAAATAAATGCCAACCACCAACTCTTCCCCTGACAAACACAAGAAAAATAAATTTAAAAAAAAAAACATGAAAAAAAAAAAACAAAACAAAAACCTCTCTGCCTCTCAAACTAAATTAAAAAAAATATGAAAAAAATGCCAACCCCTAAAGACACACATCTATGTTAGATTCCTCACTTCTCATTGAAACGTAGAAGCAACCACCTCAAGGAGTGCTCCAAAATTCACAAAAGCATAAAAAATAAATTAAAAATGAAAAAAATGCCAACCCCATAAACACACACACATAAAATTAAAAATAAAATAAAATAAAATAAAATCGGATTCCTTCTTGATCTTTAAAACCATATGTAACTTGCTTCAAAATAATCTAAGAAGTGCTCCAAAATTCACTTCAAATTCAAGGTATTTGCAACTACCAAATTTTAAGTTTCAAATTTCTTATTAAATTTGATTACATTTACTTCAAACATCCTCCTTCATAGTGGCTTGCATTTTATCTCACGTCATAGCATTCATTCTCTATCTTGTATATTTATGACTTACTCATTTTGACTATACTTGGAGTCTCTCCATATTTCATAAGCATCGAAGTTTTATTTAGTCGTATTTGACCCCTTATTCTACCATGATTAAGAATGGCTCTAACAATTTTCATTTTTTCCATCCTTTAAACTTAATATTAAGCTCAAAATAGAAGTTAAATCATATCCAGAATCTTAGCATTAATTTGAGTTAAATTAAACTTTATGTTGATTCAATGTTTGCACATTCAATATGAAAAATAAATGCCCTACAAAAATGTGAAAATAAATGCCAACCACCAACTCTTCCCCCGACACACACAAGAAAAATAAATTTTAAAAAAACATGAAAAACACAAAAAAAAAAAAAAAAAAAAAAAAAAAAAAAACAAAACAAAACAAAAACCTCTCTGGCTCTCTAACTAAATTTAAAAAAATTTGAAAAAAAATGTCAACGACTGAAGTTTTGAAGAAAGAAGTCATCATAATTGCACTGGAGAATGAAGAAAGAGATTAGTCTTGAGGGTGAGGTTATAAGAAAAAGAAGGTGATGATTTATATATATACTTAGCAGCTAGCTATTCTTATAATGTACGAATCATATGAATATGTTTGGTTACCAAACATAGCAAGGAAAGAAAAATAATATTAAATAATAAATTTAAATAACAAATTATAATGCAATAATTATAAGGGTTAAATCATTACAATAAATACTATCCGTGCACCATAGAGTGTTCTGACAAAGTAACTGTTGTAAATGCCATCCCAAAAAATTGTCCTCAGAGAACTCCCTCCTGGTCTTTATCACACACCCACCCACCCACCCGCCATCCCTATATGTTAATTGCCAAAAGAAAAATAAATTGTTAATTGCCAAAAGAAAAATAAATTGATCAAATATGCGATGGAGGTGAAAGCTGTTGAAATGGTACCACATGGAATTTATCAACAACCTGCAATTTGGGAGGACTGAAATAAATTGATTAAATATGTGAGGTAGGTGAAAGCTATGAAAGCTGTTGAAATAGTACCACAATTTGGGAGGAATGGCCTTTTCAAATTTGCATTTGCTGCATCCAAAGTAATTGCTTCCAGCCATACCATTTGGGGTAATAATAATAATAATAAATATTAAATTGATACCCTCTTGCTGCACAATGCTATAAATGAAGTCAGCGTGGTCCATATATATGGTTAGTTGAGGGATTTTAAAAAAAGTAGAGCAATTTAAAAAAAAATATTTATTAAATTGTAATAATTTTAAAACTACTTTCAAATTTATGATATTTTCAAGGTATCTATCCAAAGTAGTCTTTTGAAGAGCCAATTTCTTATGAATTTTGAAGCGTCTTTTGAACTTTTATATTTAAAAACAATTTTTATATTTAAATAGGAGTTTTCTCTTTAAAAGATAATTTTTAATTGATCTTATAAAAAATTCATGGATTTGAAAATAATTTTATAAGTGTTATATTTCAATAAATAATTTTTAAAATTGTTGTTATTTTTTCCCCAAGGTCTATCAAAGATGAAAATATTAATAATTATAGATATATCGGTATTTCGATTTTATAGATATATCGACGAATATTTTGAAAAAAAAATTGATAAATCTAAAATTAATCAAAACTCATGGAAATGTAATAAAAACTTTATAATAATGTAATTAGAAGTATAATAGATATTTTAAAATTATTTTGTTGAAAATTTTGATATATTTATGATATTGTGGACCCCGTATTTCGGCTCATGCGTTTCCCACTCAATGGCGAATTCGATTTTTATTTGAAAAATGATTTTATTGATTAGGAAAAATGACTTGGAGTCGTCACTTATTTTTGTTTTATTTTTAAAGGGTAAACAAAATAAGAAAGAAAAACCCTCAGTGTGACTCCTTATTTTGGAAAAGGTGGTCTGTGAAAAACCCGATCGGGTTCAGGAGTCAGGTTACTTATCGGGAAGGTATGGTAAAGACCGTAGCACCCCTCTAAGTCCCTAAAGTCGGGTCTCTACTAATAAAATGAAGCAATGGTGGCAATTAACTAATTAATCATAGGTACCAAAATTAATAATCAAGCAAATGAGCATGTACAAGTCATAGTGAAAAGCAATATATACAAATAATGATGAAATCTAATTACGAAAATACACAAAATAAATAATAAGAGAATTATGCAGAATGATTTATTGAATTAAATAAATAAAAGATATTAAAAAAAAGTTTTAAAGAAATTTTAAAGGATTTTATTAAAAATGATTTTGAATTAATGATTTCAATTTATTTACTTACAAAAAAAAATCAATTTATTTTCTCAACTTCGTTTGTATTCAACTTTAAAAAAAAAGTTATTTACACTTAGTATCAAAAGAATTTACTACAAAATTTCAATTTGGGCGCAAAAATTATTTTTACTTGCTTTCACTAGAAAATAATGGATTTTTACAATTTTATTTACAAAAGTATTTAGATTCATTTTCATTTAAAAGAGTGATTTTTACAAATTATTTAAAATGACATAACTTTATTTGCAAAAGAAATTTTAATTAAAAAGAAAAAAAATTAAATCCTTAATTTCTAAAAAATACTTTTAATCCCATTTTAATTAAGGGAAAAGATTTCATTTGAAAAAAATATTTTTAGACAATTTTATTAAAAATTAATTTTTGGGACAATTTTATTAAAAACAAATTTTGGACAATTTTTATTAAACATATAAATTTTTGGACAATGTCATTAAAAACAATTTTTTGAATTCTATTAAAAACAATTTTTTTGGATATTTCTAAATGCATTTTTTTGAATTTTTATAAATAATAAAAAAAACTTTCTTTTATTAAAAATAATATTTTAAAATCATTGTTTCATCAAAACACATTTACTGAATTCTTCCTCTCATTTAAACAAAATTTCTAGTTTGTTCGATGTTCAATTCTGTACACACAAGTAAATATACACAGATAAATATTTACATAAATCAATAGAAATAAAACTAAATATAAATGGGAAATCAAATATGTACCCCAGTAGGCTTACAACAAGTTTAATGCTCCATTTACAGCTTTTCGAGTATCACTTTGTTCCATGAAATTCCGTGCTCCACGTGTCATAAATTCATGCTCAGCCAACAGGTTCGCAGAACGAGCCCATGCAAAAACAAAAAATAGCACAAGCGGGTAACCAAAGTAAATCCAATGAGGTCTAAATTTAATATCTTATAATTCAAACCTAATTGAATAAATAAACCCAAATTCACAACCAAAATTAAGCCCAATTTGATATCCAATAAATATACAAACCCAAAACACAAAGATCAACAGCCTAAATCATAAAATTTAATCAAAATCCAAGCCCAACAACATAACAACCTTCAAAGTCCCAAATAAAGATCGCACAGTGCAAATAGGCCAAGTCCAAAGGTAATTAAAAAAAAACACAAATCCAACTCATTCCTGTGTCATCATCCAAAGCTCAAGATCAAGATCGAATCCCAATTAATAAACAAGCCAAACAAATAATAATAATTATAATAATAATAAAATAAATAAATAAAATAAAAACTACTATGGAAATCAACAAACTTTCCCAAACTTGAACCCTTGAATAGTGATGATTATGGGAGGATATGGTATTCGTGGGGTGAGATAAGCATCCATGGGTGATGATCCGTGAAAGGAAAATGATAGTAGTGATGCCCATGGGTACGAGTGTGGGAAAAGAAAACGAAATAAATCAAAACAAGAAAAATGGAAGAAGTGAAAAGGTGAGTGGGGGCGGTGATTGTGCTGGAAGGCTCTGAGTGGAGTGATGGCAGAAAGAAGATGAAGAGTAGGATGGGGGAGCCGGCCACCCTAAAAAATGGGAACCCCCCAAAATGAAAAGAAAAAAACAAAAATCCCCCGGAGAGAGAATTAGGGAGCCAGAAGAAAAAGGGGGAGGGCGGTGGTCTTGGCCAGTTCTAGAAGCCCAAGGAAGAAAATTCAAAAAAGGCTAAGAGGGCTTGAATGGGGGGGCCGACCATCTCAACCTTGGGAACAGGGGGATGTTAATAAAAAATGGCAAAAATGATGAAAAGTAGAAATTGAGGGGGCTTGGACGTGGGGTGATGAGGGTAGGTAGGGGAGAGAGAGGAGAGAGAAGAGAAAAATGAGGGAAATAAAAGGAAAAAGAAAAATAAATAAAAATATAATATAATATAATAATAAAAATAAAAATAAAAATAATAATAATAGTAAAAAATAAATAAATAAAAAATAAAATAAAATACAAAATGATAAAAACTAATAATTAAATAGTGAGTGGGCCAAAAACATCACTTGTAATTGGAATTTAAAATCTAAGAACAAAATTGAACTTAAAGTTAATGTAAAAATAAAATTGAGACAAATTTTAGGGTCTACAAATATGCCCCTATTCGGTAGAGTCCACGAGTAAAGTGAGTGTATACACAAACAAAACGAAGTGGACTCTGTCGAAGAAAAAGAAAGACCACCAAATTTGTCCTAGTATTATTTTTGCATTAACTTTAAGCCCAATTTTGTTCTTAGATTTTAAATCCCAATTACAAGTGATGTTTTTGGCCCACTCACTATTTAATTATTAGTTTTTATCATTTTGTATTTTATTTTATTTTTTATTTATTTATTTTTTACTATTATTATTATTATTATTTTTTATTATTATATTATATTATATTTTTATTTATTTTTCTTTTTCCTTTTATTTCCCTCATTTCTTTCTTTTCTCTCCCCTACCTATCCTCACCTACCCCCATCACCCCACGTCCAAGCCCCCTCAATTTCTACTTTTCATCATTTTTGCCATTTTTTATTAACATCCCCCCATTCCCAAGGTTGAGATGGTCGGCCCCCCATTCAAGCCCTCTTAACCTTTTTTGAATTTTCTCCCCTGGGCTTCTAAAACTGGCCGAAACCACCGTCCTCCCCCTTTTTCTTCTGGCTCCCTAATTCTCTCTCCGGGGGATTTTTGTTTTTTTCTTTTCATTTTGGGGGGTTCCCATTTTTTAGGGTGGCCAACTCCCCCATCCTGCTCTTCATCTTCTTTCTACCATCACTCCACTCAGAGCCTTCCAGCACAATCATCGCCCCCACTCACCTTTTCACTTCTTTTTCCATTTTTCTTGTTTTGATTTATTTCGTTTTCTTTTCCCACACTCGTACCCATGGGCATCACCACTATCATTTTCCTTTCACGGATCATCACCCATGGATGCTTATCTCACCCCACGAATACCATATCCTCCCATAATCATCACTATTCAAGGGTTCAAGTTTGGGAAAGTTTGTTGATTTCCATAGTAGTTTTTATTTTATTTATTTATTTTATTATTATTATAATTATTATTATTTGTTTGGCTTATTTATTAATTGGGATTCGATCTTGATCTTGAGCTTTGGATGATGACACGAGAATGAGTTGGATTTGTGTTTTTTTTTTTATTACCTTTGGACTTGGCCTATTTGCACTGTGCGATCTTTATTTGGGACTTTGAAGGTTGTTATTTTGTTGGGCTTGGATTTTGATTAAATTTTATGATTTAGGCTGCTGATCTTTGTGTTTTGGGTTTGTATATTTATTGGATATCAAATTGGGCTTAATTTTGGTTGTGAATTTGGGTTTATTTATTAAATTAGGTTTGAATTATAAGATATTAAATTTAGACCTCATTGGATTTACTTTGGTTACCCACTTGTGCTATTTTTTGTTTTTGCATGGGCTCGTTCTGTGAACCTGTTGGCTGAGCATGAATTTATGACACGTGGAGCACGGAATTTCATGGAACAAAGTGATACTCGAAAAGCTGTAAATGGAGCATTAAACTTGTTGTAAGCCTACTGGGGTACATATTTGATTTCCCATTTATATTTAGTTTTATTTCTATTGATTTATGTAAATATTTATCTGTGTATATTTACTTGTGTGTACAGAATTGAACATCGAACAAACTAGAAATTTTGTTTAAATGAGAGGAAGAATTCAGTAAATGTGTTTTGATGAAACAATGATTTTAAAATATTATTTTTAATAAAAGAAAGTTTTTTTTATTATTTATAAAAATTTAGAAAAATGCGTTTAGAAATATCCAAAAAAATTGTTTTTAATAGAATTCAAAAATTTGTTTTTAATGACATTGTCCAAAAATTTCTATGTTTAATAAAAATTGTCCAAAATTTGTTTTTAATAAAAATTTCCCAAAAATTAATTTTTAATAAAATTGTCTAAAAATATTTTTTCAAATGAAATCTTTTCCCTTAATTAAAATGGGATTAAAAGTATTTTTTAGAAATTAAGGATTTTTTTTTCTTTTTAATTAAAATTTCTTTTGCAAATAAAGTTATGTCATTTTAAATAATTTGTAAAAATCACTCTTTTAAATGAAAATGAATCTAAATACTTTTGTAAATAAAATTGTAAAAATCCATTATTTTCTAGTAAAAGCAAGTAAAAATAATTTTTGTTCCCAAATTGAAATTTTGTAGTAAATTCTTTTGATACTAAGTGTAAATAACTTTTTTTGAAAGTTGAATACAAACGAAGTTGAGAAAATAAATTGATTCTTTTTTGTAAGTAAATAAATTGAAATCATTAATTCAAAATCATTTTTAATAAAATCATTTGAAATTTCTTTAAAACTTTTTTTTAATATCTTTTATTTATTTAATTCAATAAATCATTCTGCATAATTCTCTTATTATTTATTTTGTGTATTTTCGCAATTAGATTTCATCATTATTTGTGTATATTGCTTTTCACTATGACTTGTACATGCTCATTTGCTTGATTATTAATTTTGGTACCCATGATTAATTAGTTAATTGCCACCATTACTTCATTTTATTAGTAGAGACCCGACTTTAGGGACTTAGAAGGGTGCTACGGTCTTTATTGTACCTTCCCCATAAGTAACCTGACCCCCGAACCCGATCCGATTTTTCACAAACCACATTTTCCAAAATAAGGAGTCACACTTAGGGTTTTTCTTTCTTATTTTGTTTACCCTTTAAAAATAAAACAAAAATAAGTGGCGACTCCAAGTCATTTTTCCTAATCAATAAAATCATTTTTCAAATAAAAATCGAGTTCGCCATTAAGTGGGAAACACATGAGCCGAAATGCGGGGTCCACAGATATGATTTGCGATATTAGATTTAATTATATCATGTCGATTGATAAGAAATGTGACTTTTGTAATTGTACACTCATTATGAAGCCATAAATATTTTATTTCATTAAATATCAATAATTTGTGCATATTACATTGCATTGATCTTTTAGTATCAAAATGAGGATTGATGTGGTTTAATGGAATTGATAGATGAAGGAACCCCGTCTTGCTATTGAAGAAAATATTAGTACCAACTCATTGAGTCTCGATAATATTGGTTAAAAATTCTAACATGTCATGCATATATCTCTTGAGTCCTACCAACTTCCTCTACATGGATAAAATACTCAAGGTTCGTCCATTTGTTCACGTCAAATCCTCTTTGCATCTAATATGGAACTTTGTATGACATTTGTGCAAAAGGATAGTAGTTTAGCATACCATACTCTTCATCAGTTGAACTTGAAGGTTGACCATAACTCATCATATAAAGAGGGTAGACGTTAGCCTAATTCGACGAGTCATTAAATTGAGTCCTTATACTCATAGATTCAAAACTTTCTAAAAGTAACTTCTCATTATATGGTGTCATCATCCATTCTCTTCCTCTATAAGGCTTCCAAATTGCTCCTATGCCTCGACCAACTCTTCTAAAGTCATGGTCTTCATCCTATGTGCAATAAGTGTTGATGGGTCTGAATGTTGCATACTTTGAGATTTTCACATCATCGGTGTACCACTTGGGCGTGACAACTCCCTTGTTTTATGTTTGCTTCCCACAACGGTTTCATATTGTTGTCGCACTCATTCTATTGCCTTTGATACACGAATTGCAACTCGATAAGCATCCCACTCATCCAAGTGCATATCTGTTGGATACATGTACACTTCTTCATCCTCCATGACATGTCTATGTTTGGCCTTCATAATGCCACATAATTGGACACAAATCTCTTCAATATATGTAGCTTTCTTTGTTTTTGCTTTAGTTTTTTCATACAACATATCCCGTATTTCTTCTTTCACTTTAGGTGGCCCTCTAGGACCTTTTTTGGTGTTGTTCTACGTGTCTCTATGCGCTAAATGATACCTGAATCGAGTAATGTCTTCACTCTTCATCAACTGTCCACAATAATTACAAATTGTCCCATTTCGGTTCCCCTCCATTGGTAAACAATACTTCCAAGCTAGATCTTAGTCGAACATACCACTCCTACCACCTCTACCTCTGCTCCACTTCCACTTGCGCTGGTCATTGCAAATATATTGACTTTGTACTAATTAATTACAATCAAACAAAAAAAATAAAATTAAACAATTAATTAAAAATGAACTTATTGCAAATCTATTAATCATGTGAATCAAATATAAAACTAATTCATTGAAAATCTAATAATTCAATCAAGCTTACTAATTAAATACAATTCAATAAAAAAATTAAATTAAAAATTTAAATCAAACTTATTACAAATCTACTTCAAAATGTACTAATTGAATACAATTCAATAAAAAAAATAAAATTGAAGAATTAACTTACAACTAACTTATTGGAAAGCTACTAATATTGTTAATTAAATTAAATAATTAACTAAGCTAAGTTAATTTATGAAAATCTACTAATTCATTCAAAATGTACTAATTAATTACAATTGAAAGAAAAAATAAAATTGAAGAAATTGGAAAACTACTAATATTGTTAATTAACTAAACTAAGTTAATTTATGAAAATCAACTAATTCATTCAAAATGTACTAATTAATTACAATTGAAAGAAAAATAAAATTGAAAAAATTGGAAAGCTACTAATATTGTTAATTAACTTAATTAATTAACTAAGCTAAGTTCATTTATGAAAACAACTAATTCATTTAAGATGTACTAATTAATTACAACTAAAAGAAAAAATAAAATTGAAGAAATTGGAAAGCTACTATTATTGTTAATTAACTTAATTAATTAACCAAGCTAAGTTAATTTATGAAAACAACTAATTCATTTAAGATGTACTAATTAATTACAATTGAAAAAATAAAAAATAAAATAGAAGAATTAAAAAATATACTAATTAATTACACTTCAATACAAAAATAATTCAAATTTAAAACAAACATACCTTACAAAAAATAAGCAACCTTGGATTGGAATTTGGACTTCAATTTAATCCACATACTTCACTTATAAATTCTCAAATTTATAAGAATTTGAGAACATAAAAAAAAAAATAATAAATCATGAGCAATGAGAAATCAAATATGAAATGTGGATGAAATTGGTGAAAAATGAGCTATTTATAGGGAAAAAATAAGCCAAAATAGTTGTTGGAATCTCATTTTATCGTGGAAAACAATTTTGGCTATTGGATTGAAATCTGGGTGAATTATGACCATTGGATCATCATATAGCCGTTGCGTTGGCCTCACAGTTGTTGGATCACATCCAAATTCCATATGGGCCATTAGATGCACAACCAAGTGATTCTTGGAGCTCGGACGTGATCTAGGTTGTTAGATCAACGCGAAAGCTCACAACCGTTAGAATAGTGCAACAAGGACGCTACAATTTTTTTTCCAAAAAATTGGTGAAAAATTGCAATAGTCAACAATTTATTGCGCATTTCCCTAATTAATCGCCAACACCTGAAATTTTGCTGAAACATGGTGACTTTTTTAGATATTTCTGCCATTCGACATTTTGACCCCCTATTTCGCTTCCACGATCCTCAAAACGCGATATTTTGATGAAATTTTTCCAAAATTTATGGAAAATTTGATATTTGAAGTCTATTAGGTAGTCTCATACTTTTTGATTGAGACAACATTTAATTACTATTGGGATTGGTACATGGATCCATTTATTGGATGATAAGATAGGGTCGATATCAATTGTGTTCAAATTTTCTAGGTTGAAACTATCGGTGATTTTAAAAAAAAATTCATTTTTCAGAAAAATATTTATTAAAATATGATAATTTAAAAATTATTTTTAAATTTAACCATTTTTTTAGGATATCAATTGAAAATTATGTTTTTAGAAATTTGAAAATTACTATATTTTTTATCAAAATCACAACTATGAGATTACGATACTATTTATCATATATCAAAAGGAACTAAAGGGAATTTTGCAATAGTATGTAAAACATAGCTAATTAAATTAAGCAAAACACCTAAGAGAAGGAGATGGTTGAATTGAATTTTAAAACCTTTTCAAAAAGTACACTTAACCAAATCAATAAAAATACAATTTGTGTAAAGAGATAGAGATAACTAGAGATGCAAATTTGATTTTTATAGTATTTTAGTCATTCCCACATATGTCCACTCTCCTTAACCTCATTTCGGATGAGGGTTCCACTAAATAAAAGCTTTCAACTCAAGCCTTCAAGTCTTATATTTAATGACTCCAATGTACACTTACAATTAAGCTTTTCAGGTTTGACTATAACTTGAAGCTTTAACACTTTAACTTCACTCATTCCTAGCTCAATAAATAAATAGGTATAAAGAAGGTTAGGATGAATATAAAGGGTGCACTAAAATTGATTTGCAAGTGAAATATTAATACATAGAGGAGTGAGAGCTTTGAATAAGAGAAAATGATACTTAGGAATTTCAATGCAAGTATTTTTTTTTCAATAAATACATAGTAGCTCTTTATTTATAGGTTTCTAACCTCGAACACCTAAAAAAACATAAATAGGTCCCGATCGGTTCCAATTCAACCAATCCGTTAGTCATTAGGCAATAAATGCACAACAAATGATCGTTTGTCCTTTTTGAAGTTCTACCGGACCTCAACTAGGAAAGGGATAGCCTAGATCGGGAATGGAAGCTCTCTAGAAAAGAAAGAAGATTTCTTGCACCCTTGAAGATCCTTGATCGAGAAAGGGCAACCAATTCCCAATCGGTTGAGCCAGTTCAGGCTTCCTTTGTCCCAATTAGACCTAAATGCCCCAAAAACCTTTCTTTTTCAATCTCGAAGCTATCTAACACTTGGACAATGTCTTCAAGCAACTCTATAAGGCATTTTCATATCACTTTGCCTAAGGTTTTTTTATGTTTACCTCAATTTTAGATCAAAAGTAATCATCTAAGCAAGTTTTTAGAAAAACTATGTATAAATGAAAGCATGAAAAAAGTTTAAATCCTAAGTGCACCTAAAAGATTCATCTTATATTGATTTCCTAGACTTGATAAGTCTTTATGCATCCTCGACTTCACTTTCCTTGGATTCTTTCAAAGTACACTTATCTTTTCTTCTAATATACTTGAATAATACCTGAAACTTAATTTGATTTAAACTCATTAGCTGACTTAACCTTGTTTTTTTATCTTCAAAACACACTTAGAAAACCCTTGGGCTAACACAATGATTTTTTTTAAAAATCATTCTACCAAAAATGATTTTAAAACTATCACAATTTAGCATTTTTTTTGTGAAACTTGTCTTTTGAAAAGACCAATTAAATAAAAAAAAAAGATAAAAATGCAAACTCATTTTTTTAAAAACAAAAAAAAATTGATATAAAAACTAAGCAAAGAGTTTAACATAAAACTCTTGGTATAAAAATTGAATTCATATTTTTAAAAAAAAATGAATTTAATGTAGAAATAATTTTTTTGTCTAAAATAAATTTAATGTAAAAATAAAATAAATGGTTAAAAATGTCATATTTTTGTATTTGTTATTCAAATGATATCTTTTAAAATAATATTCCTTTAAAAAAATTCCTAAAGACAGTCATGTTATTCTGCTAGTCAATGAAAATATATTTGTCCCACACCTCTTCTTTTCAATCATAAAGCCCATTTAACACAAAATTTTCTCTCATTCTTTTTCGTACACCATCTTACTCATATACCGAATGTTGATTTAATGTTTGCACATTCAATGTAAAAAATAATTTTTTTACAAAAATATGAGGAAAAAAAAGGGCCCAACCACAAAGAACTCACTCTGCACCTAACATACACACATACACACAAAAGAAAATTAATTTTTAAAAAGCACACAAAAAAAAAAAAAAACCTTCTCTCTCTCAAAATAAATTTTAAAAAATGAAAAAAAATATCAACCCCTAAACACACACATAAGAAAAAAATTAAAAAGATATATATTAGATTCGTCACTTCTCAATCATAAGAAACACTATTAAAATTTTAAAAGATAACTTGTAGAGTTGAAAAACCACTTGTAGTGTTTTCTAGAGAAACATTTGATAGGTGCTCAATTCTCCTAAAAATATTTTCAAAGAAAACACTATCATTAAAAATATTTAAGTAAAAGTACTGTCAAATACACTCTTAATCATCAATACTTAACCTTTTGTAGGCCTAATGAGTCAATTCAACAATTGAGATTTTGAGTTTAATTCATCTCTATGCACTTATATCATGACTTTCAAGCAATTGTTGATCACCGGTCCTGGTCTGTTAGTTTAATTTAGGTCTTGATCGTAGAGGTAAATTCAATGGAAAATAACTAGGGTTATTTGGATAGGTGACTCAACATAAAGGTAAAATTATAAAAGTAACCTCACCAGTTAATTGTTTTGAGAGATAACCTAATTTGGACATTTTTACCCTTATTTATTTTCCTCCAAAAACACATAAGATCCCCCACTAAAGACATAATATCCCTCCAAAAGCAGAAAACTTTAGCTTTACCTCTCTCATCGGTACTACATCTCTATGCATCTCTCTCACCTATGTTATGAGTACATCTCTATACACCATTTCTGTAACCCACCAATAAAACTGAGCTAAGAGAAGCAAAAAAAAAGTAGAAAAATAGAGAAGAGTAAGATCCTCCACCAAAGACATGATATCTTTCCAATAGCAAAACATTTTAGCTTTACATCTCTCATCAATACTACATCTATCTGCATATCTCACCAACACTGTGAGTATATCCCTATACACCATTACTGCAACGAACCACTAAAATTGAGATAAAAGGAGTAGAGAAGATTAAAGAAAAACATATGGCGAGGTCAAATGAAGGTATGTAAACCCATTTGGGAAAACAAATTACTTTAGTTTTGCTATTCTCAACATTATTTGGTTATAGGGAAAATAATGAAAATTTTAGAATAAACATGAGTGAATTTTTTTGTTAAAAAGATTTGTATTAAAAGAGTAAAGTCTATATTTAACATATAAAAACTGGACGTAGCTAGTGTGAAATTCTTTATCTATAAAACTTGAAGATAGTTCAGTACAATTCAACATGTTAATCGACAACTTTGTGGGATTGACTTACTTATCCAAATAACTACTATTTTAATATTATTTTTTTGTATCAATAATTCAATTTTTTTTTTATTTTTTTTATTTCTTCACAGTGATTGATGAAATGGGAATAATGCTTCTTTGTGAAGGAGATTGGGTGCAAAATGGAAATACGTACTAATTTGAAGGTTGCCAAGGTAAGGGTATTGAACCTAAGAAGACTACAACATATGAAGAATTATTGAAGATTGTTTGTCACATTTTGAAAGTAGATCTGACAAAGCACAATCTTTTAATGAAGTATGTATTTAATGGCAATATACCAACCACTCCTATACAACTAAGAAATGATGGAGATGTGAAAATTTTCATTCTTTTAAATTGTACTAATGATAAGTTGCTAGTTCCATTATGTATCCTAATAGAGAAAAGAAGCGGCAATCATGGGTATGAATCAATCATCAACACTGATTTTGGCTCTCATACTAAATCTAAGGTTGAGAAAGAAATCAACATGGACCTAATATTCATAAATAGTAGTGAATCTTTAAGTGGTTTTGATTATGAAAACATAACAAGGTTAAGCTATGATCCACTTAATTGTTTTGATCCTCATAACTTGAATATGAACAAGGATGATGAAGATGGTGGAATAAATGTCAACTTGAACGAGGATAGCCAAGTGATGCAAATTGATGTAATGGAAGAGGCAATAATGGAACCATTTATAGTTGGTTATAGTGAAACTGGTGATGACTATATGGAAAAGCACCAAATATACTCTAATAAGAAAGAATTGTAGAAGAAGTTGTGCATGATTGCTTTGAAAAGAAAATTTCAGTTCAAAACATTAAAATCTTGAATCAAGTTATTACATGTTGGATGTGTCGATAAAGAATGGAAGTGGCGACTTCGTGCAATCAAGTAGGGAAATTATGATATATTTCAAATAAGGAAATATCTTTCAACACACACTTGTAGCTTGGATATGATATCTCATGATTATTGTCAAGTAAGTAGTTGGTTGATTGGTGAAAGCATAAGAGAAATATATCAGGGGGTTGTGGTTGATGTGGTGACTATGGTCATAACCAAAAGTTGTGCAAACGACCAATCCCCTTGCATTATCAGAATGATAAAAGTAGACATGTTGATATAAGAATACAAGATTGCTCCTTACAATTAGAGAATGAATGAAATTGTTGCTAAGCCAATTTTATGGTGAATTTTTTGTTCTTTGTAGATTATGATTGGGCATATAAAAGATTTGATATTGTAATTTTTTGTATATTGTGAATAGGGGCACAAACCATGTAATCATACATTGATTCAATCTATTTTAATTAAGTGATGAACTTAAGCTTAAAAATGAAGTTTAAGTCCATCCCTCAATACCAACTCATTTGAAATGACAAGTGAACTTTTTATTTTTTTGGAATAATAGTCTCATTAACATTTGATCATACATATTTGGAGATGTGTTAATCTTTTATTGATGCTAAGATCAAACACATTATGTATGTTGAGATCATCCACATATACAACTTTAATTGAGGATATTCACCTAAACTGTACTAGGATTAAGTTTCTTTTACAAAGAACTTAACAATGGTTAAGTTTAAGTTACAAAAAATTACCTGAACATAAGTGAAGTTAAATTTTTTTAACAAAGAATTTAGTAAGAGTTAAGTTTTAATTAAGGATATTCAACTGAATTGTACTAGGGTTAAGTTTATTTTACAAAGAACCTAACAATGGTTAAGTTTTAGTTAAAAAAATTACCTGAACAAAATTGAAGTTAAGTTTTTTATTTAAAAAACTTAATAGGAGTTAAGTTTTAATTGAGGATATTCACCTAAACTACACTTGGGTTAAATTTAATTTACAAGTAACTTAACACTCGTTAAATTTGAATTAAAACAAATGTCCTGAACAATACTGAAGTTAAGTTTTTTTAATAAAGAACTTAGTAGAAGTTAGGATTTAATTGAGGATATTCACTTGAACTACACTAGGGTTAAGTTTCTTTTACAAGTAACTTAACACTCATTAAGTATGAACTACATTGAAATATAAGTTTCTATTATTATGCTTACTACAATAAATTCAAACATGTTAACAATCATAACACAATCATATTTATAAAAATTTATAAAAATTGTAACCATTCATTTCTCTGGATGTATGAAAAACATGTAACCATTTAAATACGTGTTATAACATAGAAATTTGCTAAACAAAAACCGTCAATGTTATTACACAGAAACATCTTCCACTATCCATTTACAATCCATTTACAATAGTGGGATCACATAGGAAGTTCTTTATGGAAAAATAACTCCACTGTCGTATTCTCACAAAACCAATTCATCCACTCGCCTGTTAGTGTATCCATTGGATGGTTGTGCATCAAGTATTCCGCAAATTTGATAAAAAAAAAACGTACCACAATCACCACTGCATAAAACAAAAAATGTGATGTTAACAATATTAAATATTATTGTCTATAATGAAATGTGTGTTGGCATGGAAAATATTGTATTTACTCATATACAAGAATCATCAACACATTAACACACCAAATAGTACAAAAAATACAAACCTTATCATTAGATTTTTCAGTATTTGCCATTAAAGATGAGTTGTTCACTTTTTAGGATGATCACTTTTGGAGTTATACCAGATTGCAAATCTAAGTTTTTTTTTCCTTTTCCCTGAAAAATAAATATAAAAAAATTCAAATAACAATCATGAATTTACTTATTAAAATCCATAAGTTTATACTAAGTATATGTATATGAGAAAGAGAGAGAAATAGAGACCATTTTACAACATTCTTTTACATCACCTTAGAAACAGTTTTTAGAAATTTGCATTTTGATGAGACTTACACTACATTTTTCATTGAATTCTTTTTAATGGATTCTTGATAAAAGAGATTGCATAATGCACATGATTTTCCAATGAGTTCAAACACATTGGTTATTCATGCCTAAATTTTAAGAACTAATCACGAGTCCATGTCATATTACTTTTCCTTGCATCTATATCTAGGTATAAATGAAGTTCTAAATGACTATCCTTACTTACAGAAAGCATATGATAGAAGTATTTTGGCTATGCATATGCATCATCTCACTCAATATTTTAGTTGTGAGTAATATTTCAACCCTCAGTTGGGATCATTCTTTGCCATGACTTTTGTTATAGATTTCTATTTGAATGTTGTGGTTTGCATTGTAGGACCAACTGGGTTCCAAATTTAGCAAATGTCACTTATGATTTAGTAAAAGCAAACTAGGTTCAGACTTTGATGGGGTGCTTCTTAATGTTGGTTCACCTCCAAGGGAGAGCAGAGGTTTTCCTCTCAATCTATACAAGCAAAATGGAAACTGTAGATAAGTAAGGGATGCAAATTGTTTGATGAAAATTGAGAATTTCAATTAAACCAACTTCCTATCCCTTGGGAAGAGAACTACAAATAGGAAAAGATATCTTTCCCAAACTGTTGAAAAACTAGATACCCAATTGGCAAAGGCTACGATGATCTCCAATTTTGTCATTAATAGAAAAACATGGCTATTCATGTATATCGGATTAGTTCCATTACTTAAAAGTTAAGTAGCACGAAAGGAGAATAATTGGCATGAATGCTCATAAAAGAAGTATAGTTTTCACTTTATGATAGAAGCCAAAACTATTCTAAAATATGGGTTTTGAATTTTAGAAAAGAAATCAAAACCATTATTCCAGCACTGCTCATGGAAAAAGACTTTAATAGCACTTCCAATATCTTCACTCCAAGGGTTCAAGGAAACAAATTCATTTTCCTATGTGGGACAAATGGAATGTTTCTTCCAATCACCAGGGATGAGAAATCAAAATAGGGGCAAATTCTATTTCTCTGATTCTGATTCAACTCTTTAAAACACCAAATTGGTCAACCCATTTGTCACTTTTCCACTAGATTTATGCTTAAAAGTACATATGCAACAAGAACCACAATAACAGTTTTCTACACTATAGAAATAGGGCATTTTCCACAACATCATGCTTCAAAATCTTAACAAGTAGAGCAAAACATCAAAATAAAATAGCCAAGAAATCTAATTAAAGACAATTTTTTTTTTCAATTCAACTAGATATCTTCTTTGGTAGACCAATGTGTTTTCAGAGTTCAGAATCAAAGAGGAATGGGCTAACAAATTTAAGAAAAACCCTTATATTTATGCTTAACAAAAAGTGTACATATAAACCCATTACTTTCTCCCGCGTTTTTTCTGAAACCATGCAAAAAGAAAACACACGCCTCCAGCAAATGTATGAAATAAAAAAAAAACAAAAATCTAAAAAAACAAACTATTTCAAAGTAATAAATGTACTTTTGAGGATCATTTTCTTTTTTCTTTCACTTCATTTCGTTCTCTTCCCTTCTTGTGTTTTTTCAGAAACTGGAAAAAAAAAAATTCACACTTCAATCAAATGAATAACCTTTTAAAATCCTTTTAGACAAATAATCAACAACAATGCGAAAATCTACAAAAATGAAAAAATAAAAAAATAAATTCAAAAGACCAAAGGGTGCATTGCAATCTACCATTCAAGAGAAAATAACCCTTCGTCCTGCTCTCTTTCTCTTCATTTCTGTACCTTTGAATTTCAAAGGTTTCTCTTTGATTTTTTTTTTCAAGGGTACTTTAGTCTAGAAGGGGTCATTTTTCAAGTTTTAAAAAGGCAGAGGTCATTTTTCCAAATACCAACTTATTTTGCCCCTTTCAACCAAATAACCCAAAGAAGTATTTTGTGACCTATATTTGTAGGGATTTGAAGGAAGAGTTAGTCTAACTTGCAAGGAACAAAAATTGGCCATTTGTAATGAAGGGCTGTTTCAAGATTTAAAACGTCAAAATTCTCAAACAGCAGGAGAATTTTAGTGACATTGCTTCTGAAATAGAAGCAGATAATGAACTATAGACAGTTTCCTACCATAGGCTTTCACGGTATCTACTTTTTCTATGGAATTGCAATTTAGTATTTGTTTACAAATGAGATAGTGACCAAGTATATGTGATAAAAGTACATTCCCAGATTCAATATTGGCAAATATTCCATGTGTTTGTAGAGAAAATGTAATCCCATGTAGTGATCAGCTGAAAGTGTTGTGAAAAAGTTGATCCCTTATTATGTTGATGAGGGGCATTAACGTATGATAAGATTGGCACAAAAGACCTACAGGCTGCAACTTAGCAGCAACAGAGAGAGTCAAAGGCTTGTTTTGCGGCACTATATATTTGTTTATTATGGTTATATAGTTTGTAGAACTGTCAGAGTTGCCATGAGGTAATTAGGCCTATAACAATCAGCATGACCATACATAAAAAGGCCTCTTTTTTTTCTTTTTGGCTATTCCTTTTATCATCTGCCCTTTGAGATAGTGTTTTGAGAGTCATGTTGGTCTGCCTTGGTCGATGCTTGTAATGAAGGAAAAGGTGGACTAAGTGGGATATAGTGCCACAAAAAGGAAAGTTCTGCTTGTGACATCTTCCAATACAATAAGTTGCAGTTTCTCTCCATCAAATTCATGGGATCATCATCCAAGGTGTTTATTACTGGAAACAGATTGAAGATGCAAATACAAGTAGATTAGATCAGTAATTATTTAGGCATTCCTCTACCCTTCATAACATGCTTCTTCAGCCCTGGAATGTGAATGTTGGTGATATAGTCTTCCCAGTCCACATTCTCCACATCAAGTCGAAATCTCTTCATCTCTTCTTCAGACATGCCTTCCATTAGATTATGGGTGTTGCTATTGTCAAACCTACAAGTAATTTTCATTTGTATCTAGCTTAGTAAACATTGCAGGTGTATAATTGTGTGCTGAAGGTTAATATCTTACCTTCCTCTAAAGAACATATAGGGCTGGTATACCCTAGCCAAGTTTATAGCATGTGTCAACTATCATTTTGCACTTCCTTTCGAGCCTTTGAGATGCGTTATTGCCTGAAATCGCCAACCTCCTTTGCTGAACTATCTCTGTTTGCATATGAGAGGAGAAGTCATCCATTGAGCTGAAAAACTTCATTTCCTTCATGTCCACTGTCTTCCCTTCTGTGTCCATATTAATAGGGGAACAAATGAAGTGCTCATAGGAGTACTTGAACAAGTCACCAAGCGGTAGCGGATTTACAGCAGAAGAACCAACATGGTAGACTTCGATGCCTGGTTTTCCTGCAATCCCATGCTTTTCCATTGCTGCTATGATTGCATTCACAACCATGTCGATGGGAATCTGTACCATTTATAGTTATCTCATGATTAGTTCAAAAATTAATCCACTGGGGTGAGATAGATCAAAGGAAAAGGAAGTCCTACTGAGTACTGACCATATCAATGACTGCTTCTGGATTCACTAAAAAGCTTGGGAGGTTGCCTTTTCCATAGGATAAAATCATTGGGTCCAGCATTCTGATGTTTTACGCAAACAATAATAGATGATCTTAGAAAACACAAAACTGATTATAGCTGAAAATATGGGATTTAGTGCAAGGGCATGAAAATGGCAGTGATATAAGATACCTGTTTCCTTGTATCCATCCAGGGAAAGGATCTTCGAGGGTGCTTTCGATGGCGGTTGGACGAATAATGACCAGAGGTATGTCTCCTCTCATGCTATTTATCATCATCTCCCCCATGGCCTTGGTGAACTCATATGGGTTATGCCATCCATGAATACTTGCCCTATTAGAGAGAATTTTCTATTACAACTTAGTAATGAAGAAATAATCAAATATTCTTATTCCTACTGTGAAGAACTCAGAACATGGATATATAAGTAAGGCTAGTGCAAGAGTGGGAAGTACTTAATACTTTTTCTTAAGACTATCATGGTCTATTTTGAAGTTTTATTTTCCTACAAGAGGTGCTAAATGGATATTTATAGGGAAATAAAAGGCTTTGGCTTCACCTCTCCAAACCCAATTCTTTCATCTTCTGATCTTCTAAGTTGCCTTCAAAAGCCACCTTTGAATCCAAAGCTATCTCTATTTCATCATCAACATCCAACGCAGGGTATGATAATGGTAAGAGTTCAGAGGCGACCTTCTCCCTTGCTATGCTCTCTCCCATGTAGAAGGGCTTCTCCGTGATCATTCCCTCTCTTTCTCCATTAACATAAGCTGCATGAGAAAAAAAGCTAGCTTCCATGATGTCTTTCACTTTCCTAGTTCATTTCTTAACAATTTAGTGTAGGTTCAAAGATCAAGGCTACTTACCGGTTGATACATGTAGGACAACTCTAAGATTCTTGCAGTACTTTTTTGCAAAGTCCATCAGTCGACAAGGTCCTATTGTGTTTGCATGGAGAGAAACATCATACCTAGAATTTGAAACTCAATTTGAGTCAAACAAAATTAAACCATGGCCTTCTTCTATAAAAATGAAGCATGTCTATATATTCAAGTGATTAATGAAGTGCAACCTCTCCTCAAATTTTGTATTGGCTGCGGAATTTATTATAACGTCAACTTCCTGTGCAATCTCTGAAATCAAATTTGCATCGATGCCAAGATCAGACTCACACAAGTTCCCAACAACAGGAGCCAGTTTGCTTAGCATGAAATCTTGATAATACTTCCCATGCCTTTGTTTCAAGCACTCAAATAGCTCTGAATTTATGAACTAGATAAAAAGAAAAAGTAAATCTTGTTCTCAGCAAAACCAAAAAGAACCAAAAAAAATTCCAATTTTTAAGAAAGCTACCTCAGTTTTCAATCTGTCCACTGCAGCTTCCTTGTTCTTCGCCTTGATCAAGACGAAGATTTTACCGACATCAGGTGCTGTTCGTAGTATCTTCTCAACAACAGCTGAAAATTAGAAATGAAAAACATGAAGTCATGCAATAGCTAGGGTTCTTACCAACTTTTAACACACTGTTTTTTCTTATGTTTTTCATTCAAATTGAAGCGGGGGTAAGTTGAAACCATTTCTTAAATTAGCATGAAAGGCTGGATGATCTCTTTCATAGTATACGTCTGTTTAACAAACTGATCAAGAATAAGCCATACCTTTGGCTAGTAACCCAGTTGCACCAGTTATAAAATAGGTCTTCCCTGCAAGGAACTGAAGAATTCCAAGACCATTAGTGATGGAAGTATTGGGGGTGGTGGTGGTGGACACTGCCATCTCTTTCAAAGCTCTAACTTTTTGAGTCTTCGATTGCTGCATCAAAGCTCTATCACTTTCACCACTCTGGCAACAGAAGATGCCAGTGTGCTTCCTCTTCCACAAGGAAGTAGAGATGTTAGTGCCATATCCATGGTCATTTCTATGAACATGAGATGATTTCTGCACTGCTTTCAGTTCAATGACTGAAGTTTTGAAGAAAGAAGTCATCATAATTGCACGGGAGAATGAAGAAAGAGATTAGTCCTGAGGGTGAGGTTATAAGAAGAGGAAGGTGAGAAGAGAAAGCGAAGGTGATCATATATATATATATATATATATATATATACATGGCAGCTAGCTATTCATACAATGGATAAATCATATCGGCCATGTTTGGTTCCAAAAAGCACGAAAGAAAAAAAAAATTATTAAGGAAAATGATTTTTTCATATTTGGTTAAAATCAGTTAGAAATTTATGTATTTTCACATTATATAACCTTTATATGGAAAGAGTTAAAATAAATTAAATAAGTTTAAAGTAGGATATAAAAATAATTTATCTATTTTTTATTTTCCTTCGATTTTTATTTTTTTTCTATTTTTCTTCTCTATTTTCTTTCCTTTATATTTTTCTTCAAATTTTCGATTATGTTTGGTTTTCAAAAATACCAAGGAAAGAATAAATATATATAAAAAAAAATTGTTTTTTTATACTAGGTTGTATTATAAAGCATACCAAGGAAAATTAAATATATGTCAAAATTAATTAAAAACTTATATTTTTGCAAATCATTTAATCTTTATATCAAAAAAGTAAAATAAATAAAATGAGTATAAAGTAACACATAAAAATGATTTATTAACTTTAAATCTATTTTCTATTTCTCTTCACTTTTTTTTTCTTTCACTTTTTCTTTCTACTTTCTTTTCTCTCAAACTTTCCTCCAAACCAAACATAGTCATAGAATAAGGAAAGACAAGTAAGAGAAACCAGGGTATGCATGCTGGATAATAATTCCCCAAGGATTAGTTGTGCTCCTATTTCTAACCTCTGATGTTTGAGAAAGATTTTAAAATTTTGAGAAATTACTTGATTTTTTATTTGTAATATATCAAAATTTCATTTGAAATTTTTTATCATTTAAGTGTTATAAACACTAAAAATGTTTTCTAAAAACAATATCAAATGCAGTCTAAATGTTACCACCAAAATATAAACAAGTTTCAAAGCTACATAGCTTGAATGATACAAGAAAATTCCCCCACAAAATTGACCATGTCTAAAAAGATATGATATGCCTCAAAAAACACTACATAAAAAGAATTGAAATTTGTATCCTTCAACTTTTTAAAGTATTTTTTATTTTTCAATTATTACTATATAATACTCTACAAAAAATGATTAAAAATATCTCAAATTTATGCCAAAAATAACCTTTTTTAATTAAATTCTAAAAAAAATATTTTTTTTGTCAAAAGTTTGTGAAAAAAAAAAAAAAATCTATATTAGAAATCTGTTTTTAAAAATAGTTACCAAATATATACTCAAGCTTTTGAGATCTTACATTCACTTTCCCTCTTGTTTCAGCTAAATATTTTTAGTTCCCATAAATTTGAAATTTCATCAAATACCTCTCTTATTATTACCATTTCTTATTTTTAATTGTCTCACCTCTCATTCAAAATAAGGGAGGTACATGATGAAATTTCAAGCTTATGAAGTCTAGACATATTTAGTCAAAACCTCAAGGAAAATGAATTTGCTTATTCTCGTCCTATCAACCTAGAAGAAGAAAAATGAATAAATTAATAAAAGCAACACCCGTTGACTAAAAACATTGAATTAGTTGGGAATTTATGAGAATATTTCATTAATGAGTTTGCACAAAATTGATGAAGGTGAAAGGTGTTGTCTTTGTCTTTAAGCGTTAGAGAGATTTCAAAGACATTGCATTTGTTGCTTCCCAAAGCTATCTAACACTTAGACAATACCTTTAAGCAATTCCTCAAATTATTTTTATACCATTTTACCTAAGGTTTTTAAAGTTTAACTCAATTTCAAATAAAAAGTAATTGTTTAAACAAATGTTTAGAAAAACTGAGTATAAAAGAAAGCGTGTAAAAAGTTTAAATCTTAATTGAGCCAAAGGATTTATCTTACATTGATTTCCTAGATTTGATAAGTCTTCATGCATCATCGATTTCACTTTCCTTAGGTTCTTTTAAAACACACTTTCTTCTTCTTTTTTCTTTTTTTCTTAAATAATATATGAAACTTAATTTGATTTAAACTCATTAATTTACTTAACATTATTTACTTATCATCAAAACACACTTAGAGGAACCTTAGGCTAACACAATAGTTTTAAAAAAAAAAATCATTCTACCAAAAATAATTTTAAAACTATCGCACTTTAAGATTTATGTGAAAATTTTCTTTTGAAAAGACCGGTTAAATAAAAATAAATAAAAAAGAAAACTTTTTATAAAAAAATAATTGATATAAAAACTAAATAAAGAGTTTAATGTAAAAATTGAATTCATCTTTTCAAAAGATGAGTTTAATATAAAAAGGAATTTCGTATATTGAAAAATGAATTTAATATAAAAATAAAATAAATGATTAAAAATATGATATTTTTTATTTATTATTCAAACAATATTTTTTAAATAATATTCCTTTAAAAAAATTCCTGCAAAACAATGGTGCTATTAGACTAGTTGGTAAAAATCTATTTGCCCCACATTGCTTCTTTTCAATCAGAGTCCATTTAGCACAAAATTTTCTCTCATCCTTTTTCGTACACCATTTCACTCGCATGCTTAATGTTGATTTCCTACCGAATCTCATCCACATACTTTATGTTGATTCAATGTTTGCACATTCAATGTGAAACATGAATGTCCTACAAAAACGTGAAAATAAATGCCAACCACCAACTCTTCCCCTAACACACACAAGAAAAATAAATTTTAAAAAAACATGAAAAAAAAAACAAAACAAAACAAAAACCTCTCTGCCTCTCAAACTAAATTAAAAAAATATGAAAAAAAAATGCCAACCCCTAAAAACACACATCTATGTTAGATTCCTCACTTCTCATTGAAACTTTGCGTAGAAGCAACCACCTCAAGAAGTGCTCCAAAATTCACGCAAGCATAAAAAAATAAATTAAAAATGAAAAAAATGCCAAACACACACAAAAATTAAAAAAATAAAATAAAATCGGATTCCTTCTTGATCTTTAAAACCATATGTAACTTGCTTCAAAATAATCTAAGTGCTCCAAAATTCACTTCAAATTCAAGGTATTTGCAACTACCAAATTTTAAGTTTCAAATTTCTTATTAAATTTGATTGCATTTACTTCAAACATCCTCCTTCATAGTGGCTTGCATTTTATCTCAGGTCATAGCATTCATTCTCTATCTTGTATATTTATGACTTACTCATTTTTGATAAGGATATACAATCAAGTTGAGAAAGTCAAGGGAGAAAATCAAGGGATTTCCACGTTTGAATATCTGCAGTTATACCATTTATTTGTATTATTAGATAGTTACTCAATTTGTTTTGTTTCCTATTTCTTTGTAATCAGTTTCCTATTTTCGTGCTCATGCAATCTGTATATATGCTAACCATATCAATGAGAATCAAAAGCCATAATTCTTCAATCTCTCTCTTCCAAAAATCCTTTATGGTATCAGAGTAAAGGTTTGCTCTTTAATTTTTTTTTTTCCCCAGCCACGTTCGTCAATCTTCAGCAAGCCTTTCATCCTCCTCATTCCAATGGCTACTGAGAATACTCAAATCATCATCCCTAATGCCCAGGAACCCACAAAACCACTAACCATGATTACTATCCATAACTCCATTAAACTCACACCCACCAACTATCTTTCTTGGAAAACCCAAATGGAAGCCATTCTTATCGGCTATGATCTACAACAATTCATTGATGGATCCCACCCTGCTCCTCCGACCACCATCACCACCAATAATGTTGTCTCTACTAACCCTGCATACCAAACATGGCTACATCAAGACAAACTATTATTTGGAGCCCTTGTCGGAACTCTCTCACCTACTCTAGTTCCTCTCATCACCCAATCAAAAACCTCTTATGAAGCCTGGCAAATATTGGCCAACACCTATGCTCGCCCATCTCGTGGCCATATCAAGCAACTCAAAGACCATCTTAAAAACATCACCAAAGGTTCTCAGTCCATTACAGACTACATGCAGTCCATTAAAACCGGGGTCGATGAACTTGCTGCTCTTGGTAAGCCTCTTGACCAAGAAGATCTGATTGAAAAAGTACTTGAAGGCCTTGATGAAAATTATCAGTCCATCATTGATGCTGTCAACGGTCGTGATTCCACCATCTCTTTTGATGAACTCCATGAAAAACTCATCAACAAAGAATTGTCTCTCCGCAATAAGATAAGCTCCTCACCCCTACCGGCATCTGCTCATGCCACCAATGTTCGCTCCACTCCATGGTCTGTCACCAATCGCACTCCTCGGCTTCCTGGGTCCACATCCACACCCACTCAAGGTATCATAAGAAATTCTCCCACCAACACCCGCGACAACCGTTCTCCTACTCGTTCATTCCTTGGTCGCTGCCAATGGTGCAATACTCAAGGTCATGTAGTCTCCCGTTGTCCTCTTTTCCGACAACAGTTTCCGCAGGTGCAACCACCTCCTCGTCCCGACAATTCATCACAATCTCGACCACCAGCTCCCTGGCAAGCTCAAGCACATGTTGCAACCACCATTCCCCCCAACACCACATGGCTACTTGATAGTGGAGCCTCACATCATGTCACCACTGACCTACACAATCTTGCTCTCCACAGTCCTTTTGATGGCACAGATGAAATTATGATCGACGATGGCTCTGGTCTCCCCATATCTCACACTGGTTCCACCTCTCTTACCACTCCCTCTCACTCCTTTACTCTATCTAATGTTTTATGTGTTCCCACCATGAAACGTAATCTTATTTCTATTTCTCAATTTTGCAAGTCTAACAATACTTCCATTGAGTTCTTACCCTCTTCTTTTCATGTGAAGGATCTTCGCACGGGGGCAATCCTTTTGCAGGGTCGAATTAAGGATGGTGTGTATGAATGGCCACTCTCCACTACCCAGTCACGTCCTTTAATTGCTTTTTCTAGTGTCAAGACCACTTTGTCCGAGTGGCATCATAGGCTAGGTCATCCTTCTTTGTCAATCTTCAAAAATATTATGTCTTCGTTTCATTTAGATGTCTCTCGTCCGTCCAATTTCAATTTTAATTGTAATTCGTGTCAATGCAATAAAAGTCATAAATTACCATTTTCTACTTCTACTCTCTCTACCTATTCCCCTCTTGAAGTTATATTTACTAATATATGGACATCACCAGTCTACTCTACTAATAACTTCAAATACTATGTCATCTTTGTCGACCATTTTACAAAATATATCTGGCTTTATCCCCTCAAACGCAAATCCGACACGCATGATGTCTTTGTGCGCTTTAAGGCCCTAGTCGAAAAATTCTTTAACCGTCCAATTATAACTCTCTACTCTGACAATGGGGGGGAATATCAAGCTCTCTCCTCCTTCTAACAATCAACGGGGTCTCACATCTTACTTCTCCACCTCACACTCTTGAACACAATGGGTACTCTGAACGTCGTCATCGTCACATTGTCGAAACGGGTCTTTCTCTACTTACCCATGCATCCATGCCTCTATCATATTGGCCTTTTGCCTTTTCTACTACCGTCTACCTCATCAATCGTCTTCCTACACCAACTCTAAACCACCTCTCACCATATTTCAAACTCTTTGGCACATTCCCTAACTACTCCAAACTTCGAAGCTTTGGATGTCTCTGCTATCCTTGGCTTCGCCCATACACATCCCACAAACTCGAGTCTCGTTCCTCCCCTTGCGTCTTTGTCGGGTACTCTCCCACTCAAAGTGCCTATCTATGTCTTGACACATCCACCGCTCGTCTATACACTTCTCGTCATGTCCGCTTTGTTGAGTCAATCTTTCCCTTTGTCACTTCTCATATTTCTCTTCCTCGCGCCACTTCATCCACCATCTCTGAATGGTGCTCTATGACTTTACCAATCGTGGCCACACCATCCGTGAATGTTGGCTCTGCTCCCCCATCAAGTCTGCCCACTCCTACTGCCCCAAGTCAATCCCAAGACCCAAGCCAAAATAATACCACCTGTGCCACACCTACACTAGAGCCCGATAGCCATTCCAGTACGCTCGTACCAGAAACCAAGTGCGACTGTGCCAATAACCCGCCCCTCCAGCCTACTCAAAATGACCCTAATCAACCACCCGACCTCTCACCCTCACCTCATGTCATAGTCACTCGCTCCAAACACAACATCCATAAACCAATTCAAAAGCTTAACCTCACAGCCCAACTCCAACAACCTACCCTTGAACCCACCACTGTTACTCAAGCCCTCAAGGACCCTAAGTGGCGACAAGCTATGTTGCAGAGTTTGATGCTTTACTACGTAATGGGACATGGGACCTAGTGCCATCTCATCCCACTCAAAATTTGGTTGGTTGTAAGTGGATCTTTCGCACTAAATATTTACCTAATGGCTCCATAGACAGGTACAAAGCTCGATTGGTTGCTAAAGGCTTCCACCAACGCCCTGGTGTTGACTACTCTGAAACCTTCAGTCCAGTCATCAAACCTACCACTGTCCGCCTTGTTCTCAACCTTGCGGTCAGCCAGGGTTGGTCACTAAGACAACTTGATGTCAACAATGCCTTTCTTCAGGGCACTCTCACTGAGGATGTGTTTATGGCTCAACCACCGGGCTTCATTGATCGCGATCATCCTCATCATGTCTGCAAGCTACGCAAGGCTATCTATGGCCTTAAACAAGCCCCACGTGCCTGGTATCATGAGTTGCGCCAATTTCTTCTCCAATTTGGCTTCATCAATTCCATTGCCGATACCTCCTTGTTCATCTTCAATAACCATGGCACCATTCTTTATCTTTTAGTCTATGTCGACGATATCATTATCACTGGGAATAATGTTGAAGCAGCGCAGACTTTCATTCAACAACTTTCTCAGCGCTTCTCTCTCAAGGACCTTGGCGCCCTGACATACTTCCTTGGAGTGGAAGTTACCTCCCACACCAATGGTCTTTTCCTCAGTCAACGCAAATATATTGCCGATCTACTTAACAGAACTCACATGACTGAAGCCAAGCCTGCTCCTACACCACTAGGAACTAGCCCGATTCTCACTTTACAATCAGGAACCCCACTATCTGACCCGATCGAGTATCGAACAGTGGTTGGTAGCCTCCAGTATCTCTCTCTCACTCGGCCGGACATTGCCTATACGGTGAACAAACTCTCTCAGTTTATGCATCAACCGACAAGTGACCACTGGAATGCAGTCAAGCGTCTGCTGCGGTATCTCTGTGGCACCTTAGACCACAGCATCACACTTCGTCGGACCTCCCCACTAGCACTTCATGCCTTTTCTGACTCTGATTGGGCAGGTAACAAAGATGATTTCACCTCCACCAGTGCATACATAATCTATTTGGGTCACAATCCTATTTCTTGGAGCTCTAAGAAACAGCGAACTGTGGCTCGTTCTTCCACTGAGGCACCGATCGGTGGCCTCTACTGCTGTGGAAATTCGTTGGATTTGCTCTCTCCTCACCGAACTCGGTGTCACTCTTCCCCAACAACCAGTTATTTATTGTGATAATGTTGGTGCAACAAATCTCTGTTCCAATCCGGTCTTTCACTCGCGCATGAAACATGTTGCCCTCGACTATCACTTTATCCGAGAACAAGTTCAAAAATGGTTTGCTACGAGTGTCACACATCTCTGCCTCTGATCAACTCGCCGATGCTCTTACCAAACCTCTTGCTCGTCCTCAGTTTGACTCACTCAAGGCCAAGATTGGACTTGCTCCACGGCCGTCCATCTTGCGGGGGCATGATAAGGATATACAATCAAGTTGAGAAAGTCAAGGGAGAAAATCAAGGGATTTCCACGTTTGAATATCTGCAGTTATACCATTTATTTGTATTATTAGATAGTTACTCAATTTGTTTTGTTTCCTATTTCTTTGTAATCAGTTTCCTATTTTCGTGCTCATGCAATCTGTATATATGCTAACCATATCAATGAGAATCAAAAGCCATAATTCTTCAATCTCTCTCTTCCAAAAGTCCTTTAATTTTGACTATACTTGGAGTCTCTCCATATTTCATAAGCATCGAAGTTTTATTTAATCGTATTTGACCCCTTACTCTACCATGATTAAGAATGGCTCTAACAATTTTCATTCTTTCCATCCTTTAAACTTAATATTAAGCTCAAAATAGAAGTTAAATCATATCCAAAATCTTAGCATTAATTTGAGTTAAATGGCATTAATTTGAGTTAATGGGACTTTATGTTGATTCAATGTTTGCACATTCAATGTGAAAAATGAATGTCCTATAAAAACGCGAAAATAAATGCCAACCACCAACTCTTCCCTTGACCCACACAAGAAAAATAAATTTTAAAAAAACATGAAAAAAAAACAAAACAAAACAAATACCTCTCTGCCTCTCAAACTAAATTAAAAAAATATGAAAAAAATGCCAACCCCTAAAGACACACATCTATGTTAGATTCCTCACTTCTCATTGAAACTTTTGCGTAGAAGCAACCACCTCAAGAAATGCTCCAAAATTCACACAAGCATAAAAAATAAATTAAAAATGAAAAAAATGCCAACCCCATAAACACACACACATAAAATTAAAATAAATAAATAAAATAAAATCGGATTCCTTCTTCATCTTTAAAACCATATGTAACTTGCTTCAAAATAATCTAAGAAGTGCTCCAAAATTCGCTTCAAATTTAAGGTATTTTCAACTACCAAATTTTAAGTTCCAAATTTCTTATTAAATTTGACTGCATTTACTTCAAACCTCCTCCTTCATAGTGGCTTGCATTTTATCTAACTTCATAGCATTCATTCTCTATCTTGTATATTTATGACTTACTCATTTTGACTATACTTGGAGTCTCTCCATATTTCATAAGCATCGAAGTTTTATTTAATCGTATTTAACCCCTTACTCTACCATGATTAAGAATGGCTCTAACAATTTTCATTCTTTCCATCCTTTAAACTTAATATTAAGCTCAAAATAGAAGTTAAATCATATCCAGAATCTTAGCATTAATTTGAGTTAAATGGGACTTTATGTTGATTGATTCGTTCCCAATTGGTGTCTCAGTTGATTCATGTCCTCTCAATGCTCCCTGACAGTGGTGCCATTTGATTCGTGTCCAGCTGGTGTCCCTTGATTGTGATCTTCGGAAGGGAGTAATCAACAAAATTTATAACCTATTACACCATGTACTAGGATAGCCTTAGCTAGCATAGCATAGTGGCTCTAGGATCGTTCATTGGGATGGGTTTTCACTTCACAATTGATATTAATTCAAGAGCGGAATTGGTGCCTTTTCATTTCAAGGTTAGCTTTAAAAGAAAACATAGAGATGTTTGAATGAAAAAGGTTTGGTTTTAAACTAACCAAAAATAGTAACTGATTTTACTTACAAAGAAAAGTGTTTCTTGGAGTTTAGATCACTAGGCTCAGGTTCCTTGTACAAAAAGGAGAGTTCCGGTCACTTGTTTCTTTTCCTCGCATTAGAGAATTAACATATAGTTAATTCTCTAACCGGTGTGGTACAGATGCTTCCCTTTAATGGGTTCAAACAATAAATCCCTCTCACTGATGCAACTTGCAATGGCTCGTGCCTCTCACCTAGCATTTGCCATTCAAGGTAATATTTAACTTTGGACTTCCCTTCTCAAGCTCGCAAGAGAGAACTAATGGATGTCTCCTTGGAGTCCAAAATCTTACCAAGTGTTAGCAATTCTAGAAAATCCTACCTTCAAGTCACTTCCCAAAAGCTCGCAAGAGGTAAACTAGTGAATTTCCATGGATGAAGATCACTTGCCTTACCAAGTGTTCACTCAAGTGAATTGAAGGCGTTTTAAGTTAACTAAAACGATAAAAACCATTAACGGGTCACACTTTCTCTTCATTAAAAACTAAAACAACAAAACTTCCAATTTATGCATGAGGAAACTTACCCGGCTTTCTTCACTCCAAGAGACAAAGAGCCTAGCCTCTCATCCTCTGAGGAAAAATCCTCAGAGTTTGATTGGCTAGAAAGTAAAATAACAAGACAACAAAAATATATATGAAAAAACAGAGCAAGTGCTCTCTTTCGTTGATTACATATATGATGATCTATCTTTGATTACATGATGATATATATTTTGTAAAGGAAATTACAAACTATATATAAGGGATTATTCACCCTTTGTTCTTACTTAAAGACTAAGGAATCTTATGATAGGTGGATTACAAGGAGAGTTTGGGGATTTAGACATAAAAGATCTAAAGCAAAATATCCCAAAATATCTCAAAATGTCAGTAGGGAAGCTTCAAGAGAACACTGCAGCACTGTGCAAAATCCGGGTAATCTGAAATGTCGGCCGTGGATTCTCTCCGGTAGGTGCTATCAGAGGATCCGGATATGTCTGACCGGGGAAGTTGAAACGCCTTCTCTCCCATCCGACTATGAAATGTCGACGGACAGAATTCCGGATGTGAAATGCCGGCGGACGGAATTCCTCCCCGGGTGGACTGAGCTATGTTGCGCAAGGGGGACCGTCTACATATGCAAGGTGTAGGGACCCCTTTCCCGGATGACACGGAGTGCGCAAGGCTATCCGGGATAAACTCCATCCGGATTCCCCAAAAGGACACGCGCCACCTCTCTATCCGACGCAATTCCATCCGGATTCCCTCAGAAGGACATGTGCCGCCATGCTATTGATTCATGCCTAATTGGTGTCTCAACTGATTCGTGTCCAGCTGGTGCTCCTTGATTGAGGGATTAATCAACAAAATTTATAACCTATTATACCATATACTAGGGTAGCAAAGACAAAGCTACTATCGCATAGTGGCTCTAGGATCGTTCACTGGGATGGGTTTTCACTTCATAAATGATATTAATTCAAAGCTGAATTGGTGCCTTTTCATTTCAAGGTTAGCTTTAAAAGAAAACATAAAGACGTTTGAATGAAAAAGGTTTGGTTTTAAGCTAACCAAAAGTAGTAATTGATTTTACTTACAAAGAAAAGTGTTTCTTGGAGTTTCAGATCACTAGGCTCAGATTCCTCATGCAAAAAGGGAGTTCTGGTCACTTGTTTCTTTTCCTCGCATTAGAGAATTAACATATAGTTCCTTCTCCAACCGGTGTTGTACAGATGCTTCCCATTAATGGATTCAAACACTAAATCCCTCTCACTGATGCACCTTGCAATGGCTCATACCTCTCACCTAGCACTTGCCATTCAAGGTGATCCTTAACCTTGGATTACCCGTCAAAAGCTCACAAGAATAACTAATGGATGTCTCCTTGGAGTCCAAAAGCTTACCAAGTGTTGGCAATTCTAGAAAATCCTACCTTCAAGTCACCTCCCAGAGGCTCGCAAGGGGTAAACTAGTGAATCTCCATGGATGGAGATCACTTGCCTTACCAAGTGTTGGCCCAGGTGATTTAAAAGCGTTTTAAGTTAACTAAAAAGATAAAAACCATCAACGGGTCACACTTTCTCTTCATTAAAAACTAAAACAACAAAACTTCCAATTTATGCATGTGGAAACTTACCCGGTTACCTTAGCTCCAAGAGACAAAGAGCCTAGCCTCTCATCCTCTAAGAAAACATCTCAGAAAATGTTTGGCTAGCAAGAAAATGAAAATGAAAGAGAAAACAAAAATATATATGAAAAGCAGAGCAAGTGCTCTGTAAAATATATTCCTTCCTCTTACATAAGGTTCAACACACTAACACCCTCAGAACAGGCTCCTCGGGCTCCCTTTATACCACAATTACAATTACAGCTATTACATAGATATTTTTGCCAAATTCCTAACTTAAAAACTAAGGAAACCTATCATTGGTGATTTACAAGGAGAATTTGGGCATTTAGGCAACAAAAATCTAATGAAAAATATCTCCAAGTGTTGGTTACAAATATCGGGAAGCACTAAGGACCACTTCGCAGGTGAAAAGTGAGGTCTGCGAAATTTCGCAGGTGCACAAGAAGAGCTGCGAAATTTCTTCATTGCAACCAGCTGATTCAACACCTTCATGAAATTGAGTTCCATCTTGTGGAGTTTGGCTTCCATCGCGGCGTGAAGCTTCAGGAGAAATCCATGGCACTGTGCAAAAAGGCTGCGAAATCACTTCGCAACAAAATGGTGATTTCGCAGCACTTTTCTGACTCCTTTCTTCAGCTTGGAGCAATTGTCTTCCAAAGGCTTTAACTTCCTCATTTCAACTCCGAATTGCACACGGTTTGAAGCATTGGATTGTTGACTTCCTAAGCTTTCAAATGACATATTGTATGTATAAATTGGACATCAGGAAGTGCTCCAAAAGTGGCTACAGTGACTGTCATCAAGAATGCTTCATGGCTGGCTTCTCTTTGCTTCCCCTTGCATTCCAGACTTTGCTTATGGCAAAAGTGCTCCTAAGCTTTGATTCTTCATTCCTCTAAGCTTCCCATTGCTTGCCAAGGATTCCATATAACTTTCCTCAATCTCATAATGCTTTGGTGATCAAAATACTAACAAAAACACCAAAACTTACACAATTTGATTAGAATTGATTGAAAGAGGCCTTAACATGCTAATTGGGTTAAAAGGCACTAACTACTACTCAAAAGTGTTAAAAAGGATTAATTAGAAGCTATCAAATAGCACTTTTTGAGTAGTAATCAGCTATCCGGCACTCATGAACATCACACTCCGGATGATAGCATATCCTATCCGGATATGTTGTCCGAATCATTGATTAAAGTGAGCAAGCCTTACTACAGCCCACGTTCCGCCGCTCTCCAATGGTGTGTCCGGACGCCCTGTCCGGACATCTTTGCCATGGATTCCAAAGAACTCTCCTCAATCTCGGATTGCTTTGGTGATCAAAAAGCTATCAAAACACCAAAACTTAACACAATTTGATTAGAATTGATTGCAAGGGTCCTTAATATCTTAATTGGGTTAAAAGGTGATAACTACTACTCAAAAGTGTTTAAAAGAGTTAATTACAAGCTATCAAATAGCACTTTTTGAGTAGTAATCATTGATTCAACGTTTGCACATTCAATATGAAAAATAAATGCCCTACAAAAATGTGAAAATAAGTGCCAACCACCAACTCTTCCCCTGACACACACAAGAAAAATAAATTTTAAAAAAACATGAAAAACACAAAAAAAACAAAAAAAAACAAAAAAACAAAAAACAAAACAAAACAAAAAACTCTCTGCCTCTCAAACTAAATTTAAAAAAATGTGAAAAAAATGTCAACCCCTAAAGACACACATCCATGTTAGATTCCTCACTTCTCATTGAAACTTTGCGTAGAAGCAACCACCTCAAGAAGTGCTCCAAAATTCACACAAGCATAAAAAATAAATTAAAAATGAAAAAAAAAAATGCCAACCCCATAAACACACATCCATAAAATTAAAAAATAAAATAAAATAAAATCAGATTCCTTCTTGATCTTTAAAACCATATGTAACTTGCTTCAAAATAATCTAAGTGCTCCAAAATTCACTTCAAATTCAAGGTATTTGCAACTACCAAATTTTAAGTTCCCTTGATAAGGCAAGTCAATTGTACATGAATTATAATACGACTGTATATGAATCATATTTAAAATTATATTGATACTACGATTTTCTCCATTACCCTATAAACGTTCTATGATTGTGGGTGAGAGCATGGTTTTCTTCATTATTATCAACAAAAGAGGAAAGTAAATCTACTGAGGGGTTTAGATTTTTTACTTAATATTAAAAAAAAAAAAAGGAATTAACGAAATGTGTTCAAATAATAAAGTACATATATATATATATATATATATATATATATATATATATATATATATATATATATATATATATATATATATATATATATATATTAGTTTCCTTTATTATTGTAAGACATGTATTTGGAGTGAGTTAGACATATAACATTTCAATGTAGCGGCATTTGATTATGGCTAAGTTTTAGAGAATTTATGAAATTTTAGGGATTTTTGGAAATTTTGAGGATGTTATGCAATGGTGTTTGAGTAGGGTTAGATTTGTTACTTGATTTTTTAAAATTTTGGGAACTATTGAAGTGTGTTTAAAACAATAAGTCGATATTAGGTTAATTTATTTTGTTTTGACATTTACAAGTTTTTATTAAATATTTGGTAACTTTATTTTATTTAATTTATAGACTGTTACTTCATCAACATGTTTTATAATTAAAATACTCAAAGAAAAGCACTTCTTAACAAATGTTGCATATATATGGCACCTTGTTATAATAGAGAATATTAAAAAGAAGCTCAATAAATAATAGTTAGAGATGTTAAAGAATTCTTGCTTTGAGCATTTTTTGGTTATGCTAAAACTTAAATTTTTATTTGAAATTGTGCACCACATGCTATTATGTCAATGTCTTATAAAGAAGCATGATGAAAAATGGTTTTTAGTAAGATCAAAGGGGTTAAAATTTAGTTAAGATGAATTTGGATTGATCATCGGCTTAAGTTTTGGTCTCATCCCTCAACATAATCAATTGATTTCATCAAGAATAAGAGATGCTTACTTTAATGTTGAAAACAAAGTGCAAAATGATAGTTTGGAGGAAGTTTTCTTTTCTTTAAATGGGCTAAAAAATAAGAAAAAGAAGTAAAAGAAAAGACCTAATAATTTTAAAGATGGAGACATGCTTAAGTTAGCCTTACTATACTTTCTTGGGCATACTCTACTTGGGAAAGAAGGAAAAAATTTAATAGGCATGTAGTGAGTTAGTCTTGTTGATAGTTTGGAAGTTTTTAATAAGCATCCATGGGATATGATTTGTCATTCAAGAACACTTTTTGGTTCGCACTGGGCCTTGGAGAACCATGTGTTAAAATACTAAGGTAAGAAGCAATAAAGAGAAATATAATGTAAGAAGCATATAGTCTAGTTGGATTTCTATATGTCTTCCAAATTTAGGTGTACAAAGCTATTCTGATTATCTGAATGAAATATGTTAATTGTATTACTAAGAGTTGGTCACAAATATTTAATTGAAGTTGCCATGAATTAAATTGGAGTGTTACTTTAGAGTAGAAAATTTATAAAATTTTAAGAACTTCAGAAATTTGGTTCCTTTCTTACTTAAAATATTTATTGATTAAGGATACACATTTTCTATAAAATTAAATTATAGAAGTAGAATTTTTTTTAATAATATAATGTAGGTAGAAAAGCAGAGAAGTCTTTTATTTTAGCATTTATTTTTATTTTATGAATAAATGTTTTTTATAGGTGAACGGTAATATTAGGTTTTCTCTTATAGTCGATAATGGTTTCAAATAATAATTAATATTAAGAGAGATTTCTTGATTTTTCTAAGATGAATATTAATTCTAGAGTTTTTTTTTTTTTTTTTTTTGAAATGTCTTTTAAATGTATACTGTGTAATTAGTACAAAAATAGAAACTTCATAAATAAGAGAAATTTTAAGGATAAAAATGATTTGAATAATCAAATGAGCAACTTTATTAGTATAATAAAAAATATTATTTGACTTTGTTGGTTTCTATGGGATGAAATCATTAATTTTAAATTGTGTTTATTAAATATTATTTTTATTGGTAGATTTATTTCTATTTTAATTATGAGATTTTTAAAATTTTAAAAATATAAGATTAAATTTTATTTAATTATTCATGTGATGACTGTTTGTGTTTAGCTTGACGGGATCCTTTATATGACAAATAATAGGTGTCATGCACTTTCTCAAATTTTAACATATATTTTAGTTAAGGTCTGATAAGATAATATTTATATTTGAAAAATTCTTACAAATTATTGAAATTATTTTTAAAAAATAGTTTCTTTTTAGCTTAAAAAATTACTGAACTTATTAAAAAATTATTATTAGTTCTTAATTCTTTTGAAAAATTCGTTCAAAAAAAATAAAAAAAGTTAAAAAAAAAAAAATCTGTAACTGAGAGGAATATAATTAAATTAAGAAAAAAAGAAAAAAAGGCGCTGAAATCCAGATCAGATACTTGTGATCAGCTAGAGGTTAATGGTGAGAAACCCAAGGACAGTCTGCGGAAAGCATGAAGCTGTGCAGCCTCTGATTCCCCCGAGCAGGGCACTGGGGATTCTCTCAAAAAGATCAAGAAGGATATGGCAGTGAAAGTGTCAAAACAGTCTGATATTGTGTGAGACCACCTGCACAAAATGAGCCAGTTGATGGTGTAGTAGTACATGATCATACTCCGGCGCTGACTTGCAAGGTAAAAACGAGAGTATTCCTGAAACGAACAAGGACTTGAGCTATAAGGATGATGATATTAGCAAAGATGACCAGAAAACCAGCCGGAGAAGAGCTTCTTTACCTGGAAAGCATGATTATCAAGAGAATGGGTTACATAACACACCAAGACTGCCCAGCTATATGGCAACAACCGAATCTGCCGAGGTCAAACTGACTATGAGATGATTGCATGTGCAAGAGTTGGGCTGCACTGAATTTGAGGAGGAATACGTACATCTGGTCTGCACTGTGGGTTTTTTTTTTTTTTTTTTTTTGTGTAAATAAGAGCGTCGGAAGTAACTTATACACAAATCGCCTGCCAGCATGCATACGTTTCCTAATTGTGCTGTCTATCTGTCTTTTGATTCACACAACTCAACTGCTAGAATTAGATGCTTTCCTAATTTCGTTCTCTGGATCAATAATTTAGTCTAGATTATTAATTATTAAATATATATAAGTTTTGAAAAGGTTTTCAGAAGTTTCTAATTTAAGAGTTATACCAAGGGAGACGATTGTATTGATTGTATAAATATATATATATAATTTAGTCTAATTTAAGAGTTTCTAATTGGAAACTCTCTAGAATCCTAGTAGTATGTTTCCAAATTGAAAGTAGATATCTTTCCAAATTGAAACACAATTCTATTTTTGAAAAGAATTCCACAATAAAAATAATTAGAAACCTAATAAAAATAGAAACCAAATTTGTCCTTAAATAGACTAGTATCTTCTTGCAATCCATCTTTTTAAAGCAATCGTCATGGTAGTCGAATGGTCTAATGTTCTGATTCGCTTGTTCGCTAAACCTTTTTCTTTGGAATGAGAAAGCTCATATCTCCAATTTAGCATTCATCCCAATTCCAAACATAAGAAAATGCAGATGTCGATGGAGGGTAATAGTTGCAAGGTATTTCTCCAAGAAGAATCCACAATGAGCCAACGTTTTCTCCAACTTGATGTGTCTGAGTTTTGTCAACATTCGTATCCCTTGTTATGGGACTTGTTGCCACTACATATTAAAGCCCCCACCAAGGATCATATAGTTAAGGATATCATATCCAAGACTTATAGGCTATGTTTGGTTCCCGAAAAATGTTAAGGAAAGGAAAAAAAATGCAAAGAAAAATGATTTTCTTTAGTTTGGATGACATGGAAAATATGATGGAAAAAAAATACGAAGGAAAATATTAAAGAAAATATTGTAATATTTTCTCTGCTATTTTCCTTAAAAAATAATGAGGAAAATATAAGAGAAAAAGAGAAAAAGAGCGAGGAAAAGGGGAGGAAAATTTTGTAGGGCTCTTGTTCGAGGCTTCATCTCTAACTTCCTCATCAATGACTATGGCTTCTCACCGTCATCACCATTATCACAAACAACAACCTAGAGAATCTCATGAACCACATCATCTTCAAGGGGTAAACCTCTGCCCCGAGCACCTTCTTCTCCGATTTAAACTCAAACAATGAGTTCGTAACCAAAGAAGCCAAAGAAGAGAAAAGAAATCCTAGGGTGCCTCTATGGTTGACTAGGGTCTTTAGGGAAAGAAAATGAAAAATCGATTGAACCAAGCGTCCCTTTTCTCTGTATCTAAGGCCAGATGCCGTGGGAACGAAGCTACATTTGAGGAAAGAGGAAGCAGAGAGAAAAGAATCCATGTAAGGAAAACCCTCCAAAATGACGTCGTGGGGGTCGACGAGCGCTAATCTGCGCCAACGGTGCAGTCTAGTCCTCTCTCTTTCCCCTGTCTTTCTATTTCTATCACTTTCTAAGAGAAGGTGAAGGAGCAGAGAGGCACAAGTAGAGAAAGGGGCTTTCCTTTCCAACTTCTTCCACCATAGAAATCCACGGCCAAACATCATCATCATAATAATAAAAATAAATAAATAAATAAATGATGATGAATAATAATAGAAATAATAGTAATTTCCATTTAGGAATATGGATATTTTTTGGAATACGAATTTTTTATATGGCCAGAGCATTGTAGAGGGAAACCATCAGCTATGATTATCCTGTATCGAAATGACCTTTGCACCCCTGCCCCACCCCCTCACACAGTCCATCGTCCATACTCCCGGGTACATCTTTCTCTCACTTGTACTCTTTCGCACATCACCCCCTTCCTTCATTTTTGGGATATTGTATATTATTATCTAGCTTTTTAATGAAGGTGAGTGGTGTAGATTTTGCTTACCCATTTTGCCATTGGATTAGTGTAATTTGTGATAATAGCAAGGTGTATAGAGGTCTTATAGAAAGTGTATCAATACAATGTTAATTTGCAGTACAAGAGCATAAATGCAGTGTTAATTTACTGGAAATTTAGTTGCTTGCTTGTGATTTTTAGGATTATTGAATTTGGGTTATCAAAGCATTGATTTTCACATAAATTCCTGTGAGTAAGGAGCAATGTTTTGAGTTAGGATGTAGGTTAGTTATACGTTTTTGCAATAGTTTTGTAAAACTGATTTTTAGAAAATAAGAGCACAAAATTTATTTTATTATTCAACAAATTGATAACCATTTAAGACAAATTATTGATTTTGTTTTCCTTCCATTTTTTCTTGACTTTTTTTCGTGGTTAACCAAATAAAAGAAAATGAATTCTTTTTTTTTTCCCTTGAATTTTCCATGGATAACCAAACAAGTGAAAAAATTTATATTCCTTTCTTTAGCTTTTTCTTTCCTTCCATTTTTCCTCCCAATTTTCTTTCTCTCTCATTTTTCGGGAACCAAACATAGCCATAGGGTATTGTGGATGAACATGGGAGTAGTACATAAATTATGGTTGATGACAGTAGAAATAGAAGTCTTCACTGTGTACTTATTGGAGGAGAGAGACCTAAACTATATAAAAGGCGGTTGTTGAACATTAGGATAGTGAAAGATGAGGAGGAATGGTGTAGTGTATGTAACATGAATAGCATTTATTGTAGAAGAACATTTATTAATGTGAATAACATCCATTTTTTTCCCATCATTTGTCTTTATATATTTTTCAAATATTATTATATGATTTTGTTTCTACTTGTATTTTTATTTACTAACATGATTATGTCAATTGACACAAATTTACTTTTTTTTTTGTTTTGTTTAGACAATGTGTAAACCACAAAATTTGTGCAAAGCCTATTTTTACATTGATTTTAGATTCAATTTTATCTTTAAATTTAAGCCTAATTGCATTTAAATTTTGGGCCACTCATAATATATACTCCAAAATTGGTCTTAGGATTTTTTTTAACCTAAAGTTTCAGGTTCGCTAGCCCATACCCTCTTGTATGTATTCTTATTACTTTTTTTTAATAAACCGAAGATAGAATTGAAAAGAAAGATCAACATTTTTAGAGGAAAGTCAGAATTTTTTAAAAATAGAAAGTCAGGATTTTAAGAGAGAGAGAAAGAGAGGGAGGAAGTCAGAGTTTTGAAAAGGCTTTCAAAAGTTTCTAATTTAAGAGTTATACCAAGGGAGAAAATTGTATTGATTGTATATTGTTCCACCAATGGAAACTCTCTAGAATCCTAGTAGTATGTTTCCAAATTGAAACACAATTCTATTTTTGAAAAGAATTTCATAATAAAAATAATTAGAAACCTAATAAAAATAGAAACCAAATTTACCCTTAAATAGACTAGTATAACCACTACTTGCAATCCATCTTTTGTGCGTTGTTGCCCATTAGCTTTAAAGCAATTGCCATGGTAGTCGAAAGGTCTAATATTCTGGTTTGCTTGTTCGCTAAACCTTTTGCTTTGGAAAGGTAAATCTCATATCTCCAATTTAGCATTCATCCCAATTCCAAACATAAGAAAATGTGGATGTCGATGGAGGGTAATAGTTGCAAAGTATTTCTCCAAGAAGAATCCATAATGAGCCAACGCTTTCTCCAACTTGATGTGTCCGAGTTTTGTCAACATTCGTATCCCTTGTTATGGGATTTGTTGCCACTAAATATTAAAGCCCCCACCAAGGATCGTATAGTTAAAAATATCATCTCCAAAGCTTTTAGGGTATTGTCCATGAACATGGGAGCAGTTCATAAGTTATGGTTGATGACAGTAGAAATAGAGATCTTCATTGTGTACTTATTGAAGGAGGGAGACATAAACTATATAAAAGGTGGTTGTTGAACCTTAGGATAGTGAAACTTGGTGAGGAGGAATGTTGTAGCGTATGTAACATGAATAACATTTATTGTTGAAGAACATTTACTAATGTATTAATGTCATGAATAACATCCATCTTTTTTCTCATCATCTGTCTTTATATAGTTTTCAAATATTATTATATGATTTTGTTTCTAGTTGTATTTTTATTTACTAACATGATTATGTCAATTGACACAAATTTACTTCTTTTTTTTCTTGTTTAGACAATGTGTAGACCACAAAATTTGTGCAAAGCCTATTTGTACATTGATTTTAGATTCAATTTATCTTTAAATTTAAGCCTAGTTACATTTATATTTTGGGTCACTCATAATATTTACCCCAAAATTGGTTCTAAGATTTTTTTTAACCAAAAGTTTCAGGCTTTGTAGCCCACACACTCTTGTATGTATTTTTATTTATTTTTAATAAACCAAAGATAGAAATGAGAAGAAAAATCAACATTTTTAGAGGAAAGTCGGAATTTAAAAAAAATAGAAAGTCAGGATTTTATGAGAGAGAGAGAGAATCAGAGTTTTAAGAATATAAATGTTTTAGAGAAGATAGGAGATTTTTGTTTGAAGAGAGGTCTCTCTTTCGTCCAGGGAGTCCGACCCCCTACCCTCTTCTTCTTCTTTTCCCTTCTTCTGCTTATTTGTTTCGTTCGTTGCTTTTCTGGCTTTAATTCTTTCCCTTTTCTGCTCCCTCCATCTTCACATCACCCTCCACACACCGCCGGCGTCACCTCCCCCATCCTCTCACAGCCACCGCCGCCAACCATCAAGCCTCACCATAGGTCTTACCATCACCCTCCACCATGCAACTACCGACTCATAGCCGCCACTGCACCGCTATCACAGCTCACTATCTCTGATCGTCGCTCCTCTCCGACAGCTGGAGATACAGTCATTTTCATCTCCATCTCCACTGCCAGTCCAGAAACCATCACGGGACCCCCACAGCCGCTCATCCCTCTCAACTCCACAGTCCGAGAGCATCCCCACTGTCGCGGCGTCATCCACGATCACGCGCACATCTCTCTCTCACCCATCTCCAATTAATAGATTGGAATACTTTTCTTTTTAAAACAAAATTTTCAAACTTTCTTCTTAAAATCTATAATTTTTTTTTAAACGCATTTGTAAAATCATTTTTAATAAAACTAAACAACATTTTTTTAATAAAACGTATTTCCCTTTTCAAAATAAAATCGGAAAAATAGTTTTCTTTTTATGTATATAAAGTTGGAAAAATCATATTGTAGACTCCTCTTTTGGACTAGTAGACTTTTTTTTTATCACTATTATTGGGGGTATTTTTTGTTTCATTTGTTTTTCTTTTCTTTTCCTCTCACCACCTTCTTACGACCCCGAAGAGCTTGGTCTTTTAGTGAGAAGGGGCAAGATAGCAAAACACCATCTCTGTAGAGTGGGATGGGGAACAGTCCCCACAAGTGTTCAGAGCTGCAAAGGACGTGTGGCAAAGACACTACCACCTTGCCATGGTGGTGGTTGAGATGGAAACTTTTTTTGCTGAACGGGGAGCAGTGGAGTAGGAGGGTGCAGAAAAAAAAGAGTTGTTGTAGGAATAGAGGGTTAGATGGGAATAGAGGATAAGCAGTGGAACTGGTGGAGGGGAAGAAGATGAGCTGGATGATATAAGGGAGAGAAGTTGGTGATCTGAAAAGGAGATAGAGAATAGGGAGCTGATGGATTAAAACGAGGTTTCAGAGAAAGGAAGAGGCCGAAACAGAGAGTAAGGAAGGGCAAATTCATTAGCCCGCATCTTCTAGGAGGTAAGTTCTTCACTGTAAAATATACGCTCCCTTATGAATTTCTTTCATTTGCTACTGTTGAGGCTTGTTGGATGCTTTGACATGGCCATCAAAGGCCTATCTGCTTGCTGTTAATTTTAGGTATGGGTGTCATGTCATTCATGTTGTCTTTTTATAGATCTTTGGATTGTTTGGGCTGAGTTATAGGGTCTTAACGTTTCATTTTCATTTGGTTATTTGTCTTTTAGATTGATTGAGCTCTGTTCTAGTTTTACTAGCCATGCTTTTGATTTTCATTTAAAATCCAATTGGTTCAGCCACCTGTCCAAGCCTGTTGATTAAAGCATGAAATAGGGTTTTGTTCAATGACTAGTAGCTTTACTTTATCTCCTCTATCCTTGCTCTATTTTTGCCGTTCACCCTCTATTTTTGGTACCCACTTCTCTTAAGAGTATTAGACTATGCACATCCTCCTGCTTTATTCTTGGTTTGAATATCAACAAATGTCTCCTGAGGTCTTTATCATGTATCTATTTCCTCTCTGGCACATTGGGTAAAGACAAAGCATCAATAAGACTATCATCACAGTCCTTTATGAGTTTCAATGAGAAGAGCTTGTATTTTCAAGGTTTCACATAACCAACGGTGCATGCAATCAACTCATGGTTCAAATAAAGGATTGTTCATTCACTTTCAAGGTTAGGAGGGTATTGACACAGTTAGATATTTTGGAAAAATGATTGAACTAGGTTGAGGCTGAACCTGGCAGTCTATAGTAAGATGGTTGGTGGGTCTAGTTTCTCAGACTGTTCATCTTGGAGGTATGGCAATTTTGCAAGTGGGCTTGAGAAAGGAATTTGTGGAAGTCAAATTGAGAAGTAGTGGGAGAACCTTGGAATGTGGTGTTGAAGTTTAAGGGTATGGAAACAAATGACTAGCCCAAAAGACTAAACAAAAAAATATAATTAATAAAAAGAAAAACTTATTGGCTGAGACGTGACAAACACTGTCCTTGAAATAGATCTACCCTCCTCAAAGACAAATTCGGTACACTAGGGAACCAGTGGTCTACTTCCAGGATTCAACAGCCAGATCTCGCCTTGGGTGCACTCTGTAAATGAGATGTATACAACTCGGGTTTTGAAAAAATTCCTCAAGATAGATATATGAAAATACTCTCTAAAATCTGAAAAATTATTTGAAAAATTGGTATTTGTATTTAGAGAGTGAGGAGTGACCTGCTTTTATAGGCCACTAACACAGTCCCAATGGGAATCTACTTGTAATCAGAACATGACTCAAAGTGGAAGGGAATTCTACTTATAAATGAAACGGGACTCTACCGACACAATCCCAATATAACTCTTCCCAAAAAAAAAAAATACTAATAGAATATAATAAAATAAAAATAATTCCCAGTATGACTCTTCTAAAAAATATAAGACTAATAGAATAAAATAAAATAAAATAAAAATAATTCCCAATAGGACTCTTCCCAAAAATAAAAATTATTTACACTCTTCCTACAATCCCCCACAGAGTGTAAACATGATTTATTTTTTTATTTTTTTTTTTTGAGGAAAAAAAAAATCCAATACATCAGTATTGGTGCTCAAAGGTTATGAACCAATATTAGGACAAATAAGTATTGAATCACAAAACACAGTGAAAATAAATTTCTATGATCCAATGTTCTTGATATAACTCAATGGACTTTTATCCACATTGGTTTTCTCAACTACACTACGAGCTGTACAAAACAGGTTGGCACAAATAGGTCATGCACCCTGCCTGGATATTCATAAGAGCTCTAGAGAACTTGCCTTAGTTCTCATAGGAAACGATCCCACCTCTACTCTCATATAGGTGAATCCATTAAATATGTTCTACATTTAAACATACCATCCATATGGAATATGATATTCATTAAGAGTAAACACTCAACCTTAATAAATACAGAATACGCTCTATTTACACCATAGGGATAAACTCTCATACAATTAGAGTTGATAGAGCACCTCAAGTCAACAAGTGATTTGTTATTACCCATTTGAACCTACTTCATGGAATTTCCATTCTAATAGGTTGGGTTACCACCACTCTTGACTTCTGTAATAGGCATAAGCTTCACCCTCCTCGATGTTTCTTCCATTAGTTTCTTATTTAGTGGTTTGGTCAAAGAATCGACCAAATTCAACTCTGACCTCACAAATTCTAGGGATATAACCCCTATTTCAAGTAGTTGTCACACAATATTGTGCCTTAGGTGTATATGCATGTTCTTCCCATTAAATATTTTACTCTTAGCCTTAGCAATTGCTTGGCTATCACAACGCATAGACACAAACGAGGTTGGTTTTGTCCATAAAGGAATATCTGTTAGGAGGTTTCTAAGCCACTCAGCCTCAGAACTTGCATTTTCTAAGGCAATAAACTTAGCCTCCATAGTAGACTGAGTAATGCAAGTTTGTTTGACGGACTTCCAAGAAATTGCACTTCCACTAAGGATGAAAACATATCCACTAGTAGATTTCATCTCATCTAAATCTGAGACCCAATTTGCATCACTAAATCCGTTAAAGACACTTAGAAATCCACTAGAGCACAAACCATAGTTAATGGTGCCTCTCAAATACTTAAGGACTCTACGAACAACAATCCAATAGTCATGATTAGGACTTTGGGTGTACCGACTCAATCTACCTACTGCATAAGCAATGTCAGGTCTGGTACAGTTCATTAAGTACATTAGGCTCCCTATGATTTGAGCATACTCTATTTGGGCGACACTATGTTCTCTATTTTTCTTCAGCTGTGAGCTAGGATCATAAAGAGTTGACATTGGTTTACAATCAAAGTGTTCAAACTTCCCTAGGATCTTTTCAACATAGTGCTCTTGAGAAAGTTTAAGCCCATTAGGTGGTTCTAGTATTTTAATTCCTAGAATCACCTCTGCCTCTCCTAGGTCTTTCATATCAAACTTAGAACCTATGAATTTCTTGGTCTCACACACAACCTCTAGTCTAGTTCCAAAGATCAGCATGTCATCAACATAAAGGCAGATGACTACACATTTGTTATCCTCATACTTGTTGTAGATACACTTATCAACATCATTAATGGAATATCCATTAGTTACTAACACATGATCAAACTTGTTGTGCCACTGTTTGGGAGCTTGTTTTAATCCATATAGTGATTTAACCAACTTACACACCTTTTTCTCCTTCCCTAGAACCACACAACCCTCAGGTTGTTCCATATAAATTTCCTCTTCCAAATCCCTATTCAAGAATGCAGTCTTAACATCCATATGGTGTATCACCAAATTATGAATGGAAGCTAGAGCAATCAATACTCTAATTGAAGCTATTCTAGTCACATGGGGAAAAGTGTCAAAGTAATCTACATCCTTCCTTTGTTTAAAGCCTTTGGCAACTAAACGAGCTTTATAGTCTCTATGGACCCATCTTGTTTTAACTTTCTTTTAAAGATCGACTTACAACCAATAGTCTTTGCACTAGGAGGTAAATCTACCAACTCCCATGTATGGTTATACATGATTGATTCAATTTCACTGTTAATGGCCTCCTTCCAAAATGGTGCATCAGGAGAAGGTATAGCTTCTTTGTAGGATCTAGGGTCCTCATCTATTAGGAAGGTGTAGAAACTATCTCCAAGGTTTGTTTGTTTCCTATCTTTTTTACTATTTCTAGGTTAAAATTTAGAGGTTCAATAGACTTGTCTCTACTTGTTTTCTGAACTTGTTGTTCATCATTTAGTTTCATAGGAAAGTTGTTTTCAAAAAAATCTGCATTCTTTGTTTCTATTATAGTATTGACATCTACAAGACTGTTTTGTAACTTAGTAACAAGAAACCTATATGTTGCATTATTCTCAGCATAGCCAATAAACACTGCATCAAAAGTTTTAGGACCTAGTTTTCATTTTTTAGGTTCAAGAAAAAAACTTTAGCTAAACACCCCCACACTTTCAAGTATGCTATATTAGGTGCATAACCCTTCCACGACTTATGAGGAGTTTTACCAGTTTTCTTGTAAGGTATTCTATTTTGAATATGACATGCAGATAGGATAGCTTCCCCCCACAAGTTCAAGGGTGCTCCTGAACTTACCAACATTACATTCACCATTTCTTTTAAGGTCCTATTTTTCCTTTCTACTACTCCATTAGACCCAGGGGAATAAGGAGGAATAGTTTCATGAATGATCCCATGATCTTCACAAAAAGAATTAAAGGGGTTGACTCATACTCTCCTCCCCTATCAGTTCTAAGCCTTTTAATATTCTTATTTAGTTGATTTTCCACTTCATTTTTGTACTTGATGAAAACATCTCTTGTTTCATTTTTTTTCTCAAAAGATATACCCTTGTATACCTTGAGTAGTCATCTATGAAAGTTATGTAGAATCGTTTACCACCTCTAGTCATTGTATCTTTTAGGTCTCCTATGTCACTATGTATTAAACTTAGTAGATCTGATTATCTGTCAACTTATTTGCAAGATTTCTTTGTGGTTTTAGATTCTACACAATATTCACATTTTCCATAGTTTTCTAAGGACAGTTTAGAAATTAAACTCAATTCAACCATTTTCTTCATATATGAAAAGTTCACATGTCCTAGTATACCATGCCAAATATCACAAGAACCAACTATGTAAGCAGAAGAAGAAGAAGATGCATTATTATTGATAATATCATAAACATTCAACATAAATAAACCTTGATTACAATAGTCATTCCCCACAAATGCATCATTCTTCGTTAAAACTATTTTATCATAGTCAAACAAGATCATCACTCCTGTTTTTTTTTAATAGTTGGGTTCTGAACCTTGTTTAATGCATTGGGCTTGGTCCTAGAGTTTTGTTTCCTGGACCTATTGTTTTTGGGTTTAGGTTTTTCTTCTACTGCATTAGCTTTAGAAGATAACTCCTTAGCTTTCTCAACATTGTCTCTATTTCGGTTTTGTTCCTCAATCCTAATATGGATAATGACATCCTTTAGGGACATTTGTTTCTTTTTATGTTTCATGTTATTTTTATAGTCTTTCCAAAACTCTGGAAGAGTCTCTACTAAATAACCAGCCATAAAAGGTTCGGATAATTTAATGTCTTCAATAGCTAAGTCATTAATCAACAAGTGGTAGTCATGGATTTAAGATGACACATCTCTATCCTCGGTCATTTGGAAATTTCTAAAATTTCTATGGCATATTTCTGACTTCCTGCATCTTCCAAAATATATTTTTTATTCATTGCATTCCAAATTTCTTTTGCAACTTTAAATTGACAATAAATATCAAAATTTTCATTAGAAAAGGTACTCAAAATAGCATGTCTAACTTGTTTATTTCTAGTTTCCCAGGTTGATAACAAATGAGAACCATCTTCTGGTTTTGGGTCAATCAAATTGTGTCCCAAGTTCACTACATCAATTGTAGAGAAAACCCTTTCCTACCATCTCTTAAAGAATGTCTCATTGAAGGGATCAATTTTAGAGGTGTCAAAATGGGTGTGAACAAGAGAAGCTTCCATTTGGATATATTTCAAGATTGTTGGAGTTTAAGGGTATGGAAACAAATGACTAGCCCAAAAAACAAAAAAAAACTGAATTAATAAGAAGAAAAACTTATCGATTGAAGCGTGACAAATACTGTCCTTGAAATATGTCCACCCTCATTGAAGACAAATTCGGTGCACTAAGGTACCACTGGTCTACCTCTAGGATTCAACAACCAGATCTCGCCTTTGGTGCACTCTGTAAGCGAGATGTGTACAACTCGGGTTTTAAAAAAATTCTTCTAGATAGATTTATAAAAATACTCTTTGAAAAAATCTCTGAAAAATTGGTATTCGTATTTAGAGAGTAATGAGTGACCTGCTTTTATAGGCCGCTAACACAATCCCAATGAGAATCTTCTTGTAATTAGAACATGACTCAAAGTGGAAGGGAAATTTACTTATAAATAGAATGGGACTCCACTAGCACAATCCCAATAGGAATCTTCCCAAAAAAAAAACTAGTAAAATAAAATAAAATAAAATAAAATAAAAATAATTTCCAATAGGACTCTTCCCAAAAATATAAGACTAATAAAATAAAATAAAAATAATTCCCAATGGACTCTTCCCAAAAATAAAAATTATTTACACTATTCCTACATGTGGAGTTATACTAGTTTATGAACATGAGGAATTGCTTTTTGAAGAACAAACCGCAAGGAATCCGAAAGGTATTCCTTACAGCCTTGCTACCGCCAAAACTGAAACCTAATTCAGCAGTATTAAGAGTGGACCCTTCCATCATACAACAAAAGCTTGAAGACTCTTACTGGACGACTTCAGATGGTCCCATAAATAATCAGTGGCTTTCGGCCAAAAGATTGGAGATCTCACTCAATGAAAAGGGTTGGTGCATTAGATTTCTGAAATCAGAAATCCTTCATCTCAAGGTAATTTCTTGTGGCACATCATGTCATTTTGAATATACTCTTAAACATTAAAAAATTGGTATTGCAAAAGATGGGTGGTATGTGAAGAATGTGGAGAGCAAGAAAAGATTCACCACCCGGAATCTTGTTAAGATGGCTTGACTGTGCCACGAAGTGTGTGCACATTCGTCAAAGTTCTTAATCTTGTTGAAGACCAGAGTAATATCCCCTTTGGTGAAGAACATGTGCACCGAACCTCTCAATGCGTTGTTTAGGTATAAAAGTGTGGAAGTCATTAACCCAAAGGAAGACAAAGGAGATACGGAAAATGAAGACTCCTTATTCTCCATGAAGCTGCTCTAGACCCTTTTCTTAGCCTCAGTATTACCAACACCTTAGCACCATCCTTCTCACCTTTGAATCGCCATGCATGGCCACCCAAACCCTTTTCAAAGCCCTCCATCAAATCCAAATCCTTCCAGCCTTGCAAACCTACCATTTCTCCAACCTTACCCATATCTCTACCCTCCATACCCACTACCCACATACCCACTAAACTCATACCATACCTTTAGTTTATCCCACACTTATATGCCCACCAATCATTCTTTAAACCCACTTCTCTCACTTCCTCCACCACTCACTTCTCATAAACTCCTTCCCATTCTTTTCCATGGGCCTGCAGCTCGCATGCATGGCCACTTCGATGCGCACATGGCCAATTTCTGCTTGTTCCCAGCCTTGCTACCTTCCATACTTGGCAACCTCCACACATTATGATGAGAGATCAAGCTCTTTTGCTACAATTAGCTATGAGGAACTTTGAAGAACAATCTAGACACAAGATGGTGATGTTCAATGATAAGTTATAGAAAGTTGAGCGACTTGTTCGAGAGACTGATTCTCATTGGTTTGAAACAAAAAAGTCACTTAAGCTTGAAATTAGCAATGCAAAGATAGTTGTTGCTCGGAAGACTATATAGGCTTCTTGTTTTCTTTCTAAAATTGAAAAGGCACAAAACATAATGAAGGGAGTAGATATTATGATCAATGGACCAATGAAAACAAATGAAACAATGAATCTTGAGATAGAAAGACTGAAGAAAGAGAGGGACAGTTTAATTGGCAAGGTTCAAAGCTTGCAATCTTCCAATAACTTGAAGTATCGGCAATGTGAAAACTTTGAAAAGTAGCTTGCCTTATATTTGACATGAACAAGAAACATGGTTCTGAAGATGGAGAGTATAGTTGTAGAGGTTCATAGTGCCTTCAATGAAGATTTCATGGCTATAGCCCATGATTTCCATTGCATTAATTCTCAGCTTTTACAGTGTACAAGGTTGATTCATACATGGCTTGAAGACATTTGGTATGAGCTAGTTCTAATGGGTTGTGCTATTTGTGCTAGATCTTTGTCACAAGAGAATTTTATGGGAAACTGTGATGGGACAGAATGCAGAAAATGGTTTACTCCACCATGGGCAGTGTGAATCAAGCTCTGTTATAGCAGGTCTGAATGAGCACAATTTGAAAACAGGATGAGAAATTGAAATGTGCAATCTTAATGTTCATATATTCTAGAATGATAGTCTTACTATTTTTTTTTTTGGGTCGTTGGACGTGATATGGAGCTTAGACAAGAATGTCTAGAATTGTGGGAATTAGAAGTTGAGAAAAGTTGGAATTCTTTAATTCGAACGGTATTGGGTCAACTCACCACCAACAAAGCAGCCAGCTTGCACCCCGGGCCCCACACCCTCTAGTGCACCACCTAAAGGCCACGTGTCCTCCTCTTTGTTTTTTTTTCATCTTTTGGTGTCCAAATTTAACTTTCAAAATTTTAATTTTTAAAACTCCAATTTTCAAATAATTTTCAAAACTCCAATTTTCAAATTTAATTTTCAAAACTCCAATTTTCAAATTTAATTTTCAAAAATCTAATTTTTAAATAATTTTCAAAACTTCAATTTTCAAATATAATTTTCAAAATTTCAATTTTCAAATAATTTTAATTTCACTCCAGTTTTCAAATAATTTTAAGTCATTTCTTTTCTTCTTCCTTCCTTAGGGTTTAGAGTCATCAAAAAATCTCATTTTTATTAAAAACATTCTACATTTCCCTTCTGGTAAGCACTTTCACAATTCTTTGATCTTCAAATAATTTTTCGATTTTCTCAATTTTTAATAAGCATGAATGAATTTTTCATAATTCCAAAATAATAGAATTTGTGGGATTAATTCATGCAAAAGTCAATTAAGCTTTGGTGGAGGCCTAACATCTTAAAATGATTTGAGTGAAGTGCAAAATTGTCATTGAGGATTTCTTATTGAATTTTGTGATACATGCAATATATTTTGTATTCGTTATTGTGCACTAATCGCGTTTTATGATAGCACACAATTACTTACTGCGAATGTACGATTTCACTTCCACTTTGCTTATTCTCATACATGATTCGTTTTATTATTTGATCATTTCATTGGTATTCATTGATTTCCTTATCAATTGTCACACTCGTCTCACCTTATTTAGTAGAGACCCGTTTTTAGGGACTTAAAGGGGTGTTACAGTCTTTCGTCGTACCTTCCTAATAAGTAACCTGACCCTCGTTTCTGTTTTCACATACCGTTTTTTCCAAATAAGGTGTCACACTTAGGGTTTTTTTATTATTTTGTTTTCCCTTTTAAAAATAAAATAAAAATAAGTGGCAACTCCTAGTCTTTTTTTAAAATCATATTTTTCACCAAGTAAATAAAAAGCAAGTTTTGTCATCAAGTGGGAACCCATCGAGTGAAATACGGGATCCACACATAATTTTTAATAAAAAATATAAAATCAATTTTAAATAAAATTGATTTTTTTTATAAAATTGGGAAATTATCATTTTAATAAAATTGAAAAACTCCTTGATAAAATCATTTTTCAATAAACCTTTTCTAATAAAATTAAATAAAGATATTTAAAAATTATATTGGAATACTTTTTGTAAATAAAATCATAAATATATTTTTTTTTATATAATAATCAAGCAATTTTTTATATATTATTAGTTGAAATATTATTAAGAAAAAAGGAAAGCATGTACCATTGAAAACAATTTGTTTTTTCCTTTTAAAAATTTTCAAAGGAAAATAGTCTTTTGAAGATATGGTTTTGACTTTATTTTTGGATTTTAGGAAATTGTCTCCTAAAGAGATATCTTGCTTGAATTTATTTCTAAAAGAATTTTTAGAAATATCTCTTCAAAATATGATTTTGGTTTTAATTTGGATTTTTAGAAATCGTTTCAATTTCTACTTATAATTTCTTTTTTCAAAAAAAAAAATCAACTTTTAGACAGTAACTTTAATTTGGTTATGTGATAACTTTCATTTCCTTAGTTGGCAAAAATTATGATAGATTTAATTTTATTTTTTTTCACAATCTCATTTTTCAAATTATTTTTTATAAACTACCATAAAATTGCCAAAAAAAACCTTGAAAATGTTGATTCTAAACCCAATTATTGGTAATTTGGTCTCTCTTTCGTCCAGGGAGTCCGGCCCTCCTTCCCTCTTCTTCTTCTTTTCCCTTCTGCTGTTTATTTGTTTCGTTCGTTTCTTTTCTGGCTTTAATTCTTTCCCTTTTCTGCTCCCTCCATCTTCACATCACCCTCCACACACCGCCGGCGTCACCTCCCCCATCCTCTCACAGCCACCGCCGCCAACCATCAAGCCTCACCACAGGTCCTACCATCACCCTCCACCACGCAACTGCCGACTCATAGCCGCCACTGCACCGCTATCACAGGTCACTGTCTCTCATCGCCGCTCCTCTCCGACAACTGGAGATGCAGTCATCTCCATCTCCACTGCCAGTCCAGAAACAATCACGGGACCCCCACAGCTGCTCATCCCTCTCACCTCCACCGTCCGAGACGGCACCCCACTGTCGCCGGCGTCATCCAGGATCACGCGCACATCTCTCTCACCCATCTCCAATTAATAGTTATTTTTAAAACAAAATTTTCAAACTTTCTTCTTAAAATCTATAATTTTTTAAAAATACATTTGTAAAATCCTTTTTAATAAAACTAAACAACATTTTTTTTTTTAATAAAACTATTTCCCTTTTTCAAAATAAAATCGGAAAAATAGTTTTCTTTTTATGTATATAAAGTTGGAAAATCGTATTTTTAATAAAAAAATATAAAATCAATTTTAAATAAAATTGAATTTTTTTTATAAAACTAGGAAATCATCATTTTAATAAAATTGAAAACATGTAGCTCCAAATGTTTTTTTTTGGAGGAATCAATTTTTTTTTTTTAATTTCAAAGAAAAAGATGGTTTTTGTTTTATTTTTGGATTTTAAGAAATTGTTTCTTGAAAAGATGATTTTGACTTTAATTTTGGATTTTTAGAAATCATCTCGATTTTTGCTTATAAATTTTTTTAAAAAAAGAAAATCAATTTTTCAAGAGACAATGACTTTAATTTGGTAATGTGACAACTTTCATTTCCTTCGTTGGCAAAAATTATGATAGATTTGAAAATATTTTCTTCATAATTGTATTTTGCAAATTATTTTTTATAAACTATCATACAATTACCAAAAAAGCATGAAAATCTCAAATTTAAACCCAATTATTGGTATAGAAGATATAACTATTTTTTACATTGTAAATTAGTTTCCTTTGTTACAATTATTTTGTAGTCCAAATTTTTTGTTTTAATTATTTTTATCTCATTCCATATGTAACTGAATTTATTATTTTATACACTTTTTTTTTTTTTTTTGTGATGGGTTTATATTGATAAGATTTGAAGATTTTTTTTGGTAGTTATGATTTTTGAAAGATAATTAAGTCAATTTACAAAATAACTAATGAAATTAGAAATAGTCTCTTGTCACATTATCTAAATTATAAGTGTCAATCCACTTTTAATTTAGTCATAATATAATATTTACATTAACATATCATATATAATTTTTCAATTAAAACCTCTATTACTCCAAAAAAAAGATTTACAAATTATTAATTCAATTAATAAATTTCATGAAAAACTTTTAGATTTTTTTGCTGAAAAATTACTAAAATTATTAAAAGTTTTTATTATTTTTTTTATTTTTCTTCAAAACGTTTCTATTGATAAGATTTAAAGATTTGAAGATCTCAAGATTTTTAGAGATGGTTTTGACTTGATTTTTGGATTTTAGGAAATCGTCTCCTAAAAAGACATTTTGTTTGAATTTATTTCTAAAGGAATTTTTAGAGAATATCTCTTCAAAATATGATTTTGGCTTTAATTTGGATTTTTAGAAATCGTTTCAATTTCTAGTTTAATTTCTTTTTAAAAAAAAATCAACTTTCCAAGAGACAGTAACTTTAATTTGGTTATGTGGGAACTTTCATTTCCTTAGTTGGCAAAAATTATGATAGATTTAAATAAATAAAAATCACAATCGCATTTTTCAAATTATTTTTTATAAACTACCATAAAATTACCAAAAAAACCTTGAAAATGTTGATTCTAAACCCAATTATTGGTACAGTATAACTATTTTTCACTTTGTAAATTAGTTTCCTTTGTCACAATTTTTTGATGTTCCAAATTTTTTGTTTTAATTATTTTTATCTCATTCCATATGTAACTCAATATATTATTATTATTTTATACACTTTTTTTTAATGATGGATTTATATTGATAAGATTTGCAGATTTGAATATATATATATATATATATATATATATATATATATATTTAGACATTATCTAAATTCTAAACGTCAATTCACTTTTATTTTAGTGATGATATAATATTTACATTAAATATCATATATAATTCTTCAATTAAAAGCTCTATTACTGTAAATATATATATATATATTAACAAATTATTAATTCAATTAATAAATTTCATGAAAAAATTTTAAATTTTTTTATTGCAAAATTACTAAAATTATAAAAAAAAATTATTTTTAAATTTTCTTCAAAACGTTTCTATTGATAAGATTTAAATATTTGAAGATGCCAAGATTTCATTTGTAGTTATGATTTTGGAAAGATAAATAAGTCAATCTACAAAGAAAGCTTTTTATATTTAACAACTTTTTCAATTAGAAATTTATTATATTTAAAAATATTTGTCTTGTAATATATAAGATAAGATTTGATTTAGAAAGATAAAGTACCGGAAGCAGATTTAGAAACTTAATAAAGTAAGTCATAATTACTTTTTACATTTAAGAACTATGACTGGTTAGAATTAGAAACTTTCTATATTTTGCAATATATATTGGGATAAGATTTGATTTAGAAAGTTATCTGATATAAAGTACAAATACCCGTATTTAGAAACTTACAAATACCAAGATTTAGAAACTTACTCGAGTAAGAGAGCTATATATATATATATATATATATATATATATATATACACATAGTTAAACACTACATTCCATACTCATCTTGAACATCTTTCGATTCATCTCTTGGCATAACATCAAGATTTTTGTGTCGTCTTCTCAGTTTTCCTTCCAGATTCTTGATTATGGAAACCACTCATCGCTGCAAGCACTTGGTTACAAAATTATGGATACTTGACCATGATCCTGATGCCACTCTGCTTCCACATCGTCTTCATCTGTTCGACTTGACCTGACAATTTTATGGCAATTGGAGCATGAATGGATGAACATAGCATCCGATGGGGCTGCATCTATTATCAGCAGATGTGTTGTTCATAGCTTGGCTTTACGACTGCCCTTATTTGATTATTAGGTCTTCATGTCCGACCACACCTCTCACCAAATGTTGTCTGGCGCGTTGTTGTCTATGGGAGTGGACCCATATTTACATGATAGCATAATTGTCAACATAGTTGCGTATGCACGAAGCATCCGAAACTTGGTATCCCACATGGCTGCAGGCATGGTATTTCCACTTCGGGCTAGAATAAGATTGGTAACTATGCATTTCGCAATGAGCGGGTGTTAATTGATTTGGCTACTAGGGAATCAATGATAGAAAATGAGGGCAGAGGAAAGGGGATGATTCCGGCAACTGATAGCTCAATCAAGGCACTCAAGACGGAGACAATATTAGAGGGTGAAAGCTGTATGATATGTTTGGAAGAGTTGAGAGGTGGGTCGGAAGTGACAGTCATGCCATGTTCTCATGTCTTTCATGGTTCATGTATAATAAGGTGGCTGAAGCAGAGCCATGTATGCCCCATCTGTCGCTTTGAGATGCCTACTTGCAGTCAGTAATGCAGATAATTAGATAGTTGGACGCTTTTTTTCCTGTAGGTTATAATATTGTAAGAATAATGAAAAATTAGTAATTTGATATTTGTTGGATTGTAGTCTTTTCGAATTACAATATATTAAATTTGATATTTCGTTGAAGAAGTTGGAGATGGCCTACAGAAGATTAAGACATATATATCTTGGAGTTTGAAATATTAGTAGATTCTTTTACACTTATTTTTTTCAATTTAATAAACAAACTCTAGTATATATACCATATTCCACTCAGTATGACCATCTTGATTTGATAATTATTTATTGACTCTTTTTAAAAATCAAAATTTAAAAGTATTTTTTTTAATATTTGAAAATATTTTTCTTACAATAGTTGGGGATGGATGATATGTTAAAATTATCTTTTAAAAATTTAAATAATTTTTGAATTAATACTTTGTAAGTGCTTCTCCCAAAAAATCAAATTTATATCATGCATCTCACCATTAAAAATACTATCAAATTATTATTATTAGTTTACAAACAAAGAATAACCCTCCTTTGAAAAAATACATATTTATGATATAAAAGGAAATGTCACATACAAAAAATGAAGTCCTTGTTTGATAACTATTTTTTAAAACAATTTTGAAAAATGGTTTTTAAGAATAGATTTTGAAAATTATTCTCTAATGTTTTGCATAACAAAATTTTGTTTAAGAACATGAAATATTTTTAACATATTTTCAAAAATAATTTTTATGTTCAGAGCTTTATTTTTAATCATTATACATGTTTGTAAAATTATTATTTAAAACAATTATAAAAAAACAAGTGAAAACAATTAAAAGATGTTATCTAAAAACACTTTATTTTCTATTTTTGATAATAGAAAACAGAAAAAAGTAAACAGTTTTTTGGTTGTCAAACGTGTTTTCCAATTTTTTTTTTAAATAAAAAACTATTATAAAAAACAATTGTCAATCCTTAAAACTCACATGTGGCCACCTTTTTGCTTATGTTGGGAAAGTTGAATAGATTTCTAACATTGGTAGTAAAATTATTATTTCGTTGTCAACTCTTTTTATAAAGTGATTACTATCCTAGACATTAGCTTGAGTACGCCTTAGGGTTAAAAACACCTACAAGAACGTAATTAAGAGAATGCATATCACATAGATAATAATATACATGTTCTCCGTAGGTCCTATTTAATGCGTAAACATATATATTAGCATATCAACTTAGAGATCCATTTTGATAACAAGACATGTCATTCCTGTTGGCGTGAGTTGTTAGAAACCAACTTAGGAAGGATACAGTTGTAGACGTAAATATAGAATCATGCCATACAAGTATGGCATGATCTTTGCCAAGATATTTGTATAGACAAAAATAGGACTGTAATTTTCTTATTTATTTTTTATTCTCTCCATGTAAATGATATACTGAAAAAACCCAGAAAAGTTGATATGGTATCAGAGCAAGGAATCCGATCCTTCACTCCCTTCACCGGAAAAACTTTAGTTTTGTCTGTTTGATCCATGCCCTTTAGCTATGACCGACACCGACATTATCACCAACTCTGGTGATCCTCCATCACATATTGACTCCATCATCACCACCCTTACCAGCCAAGTGACTGAAGCCTTATCCAAAGTCCAAGTCTCGACTTCAACCACTGAAAACTCAACTGCTCCAATTAGTATCAAGTTGGATGGTTCCAACTATGCCCTTTGGTCCCAGGTTGTCGAGATGTACATCTCCGGCAAAGATAAACTGGGTTATATCAACGGCGATTGTCCACCACCACCACAAGCAGATCCATCCTTTCAAAAATGGCGTACTGATAATGCCATTGTTAAAGGATGGTTGATAAACTCTATGGATCTATGTATCTGTCTCCTTCACTCCAATTATCGAATACGTTACTTGTTCCATCGCTCCCACATAAATTGCTATCTGTTAGTCAAGTTACAACAGAACTAAATTGTGTTGTCCTAATGTATCCTACATTTGTATTATTCAGGATATTCTCACCAAGGAGATAATTGGGAGTGGTACTAAAAGAGGGGGTCTATACTACATGGAAGATATTAGCACAGGTTATGTTCACCAAATACAAAGTGATGTGAGAGAACAACAAATTTGGCTTTGGCATCGACGTTTGGGGCATCCAAATTTTGGTTATCTAAAGCATCTACGACCTAATTTTTTTTTTAATACGGGGTTGTCTGACCTTAAATGTAATACCTGCATTATAGCCAAAAGTCATCAGACTTCCTATCCACTAAGTATGAATAAAAACACTCTTCCCTTTGCTTTAGTTCACTCTGATGTGTGGGGTCTTTCCCCTATCTCGATTGGTTCTGGTGTTCGTTGGTTTGTCATCTCTGTTGACGATTGTACTCATATGACATGGCTTTACTTGATGAAATGTAAAGATGAAGTATTACATGTGTTTCAATCATTCCATGCGATGATCCAAACTTAGTTTTCTTCCAAGCTCCAAGTTCTCCACTCTGATAATGGTGGTGAATATGTTAATCAGCGCTTCCGTACTTATTTCGAACACCATGGACTTGCTCATGAGACATCGTGTCCTCAAACCCCTCAGCAAAATGGCATAGCTGAGCGAAAGCACCGCCATATTCTTGAAATCGCACGAGCTTTACTACATGAAATGAATGTGCCACCCCAATACTGGTCTGATGCGGTGTCCACTGTCGTCCATCTACTCAATAGACTACCCTCCGAAATTTAAGACTCCGCTCCAAGTTCTGGCATCACACGTCTCTTTACCTACAACCCTAATGCTTCCTCCTAGAGTATTTGGGTGTGTAGCTTATGTACATCTTCACAAAAATCAAAGAACCAAATCCATGTGCTCGTCGTTGTCTCTTCTTAGGCTACGCTGTGCACCAGAAGGGTTATCGATGCTATGATCCCTCTAGCCGATGCACCTATGTAACTATGGATGTCACCTTCTTGGAGTCTAAACCTTTTTTCCCAGCCCCCACTTCTTCTCTTCAGGGGGAGACGTGAGATGAAGAGCAAAAATGGTTGCACTTTGACTGGCCAAATAGTGAAACTATGGTGAATGAAGCACCTAGCCTAGTGTCGATTGATCCCACAAGACTAGATGGACCCACAAAGCAGAATATAACTTCAAAAAATTATACGCCTTTAGCAATTGAACCAAGTTCCCCCCTTCCTTAGTACATGCAGACCCACCTCCTGAGAATATCCCTAAGGTAAGCACTCTTGACACGTCTTCCAATATAAGTGACTTGAATACTTCTGCTGGATATACATTGCCTTTCAAGGAAAATCTTGGCAAGCCACCAACTAGATATTCTCCTGATATTGAAAAGCGAAAACCAAAGTATCCAATTGCCAACTATGTGTCTACTAGGAGATTATTTGAACCCCTCAGAGGATTTGTCCATGTACTTTCCTCAAGTCAAATTCCAACTAGAGTTCAAGAAGCCTTGTTTGACCAGAAATGGACTCAAGCAATAAAAGAGGAAATGGAGGCACTACTAAAGAATAACACATGGACCATAGTTCTGTTACCTAAAGGAAAGAAAGCAGTAGGATGCAAATGAGTATTTTCTATCAAACACAAGGCAGATGGTATGGTCGAAAGTTACAAAGCAAGACTGGTGGAAAAAGGTTATACACAAACATACAGGGTAGACTACCAAGAAACTTTTTCACCAGTTGCAAAACTGAGCACTGTAAGGGTATTGTTATCACTTGCAGCCAACCTTGACTGGCCATTACATCAATTTGATGTAAAAAAATGCCTTTCTACACGGAGATCTTGAAGAAGAAGTGTCTATGGAACTTCCTTTGAGATACACGACATCTACTAAAACCAAGGTTGTGTGCAAACTACAACAAGCACTATATGGATTGAAACAATCACCTTGAGCGTGGTTTGGGTTCTTATTAAATTTGACTGCATTTACTTCAAACCTCCTCCTTCATAGTGGCTTACATTTTATCTCACTTCATAGCATTCATTCTCTATCTTGTATATTTATGACTTACTCATTTTGACTATACTTGGAGTCTCTCCATATTTCATAAGCATCAAAGTTTTATTTAATCGTATTTGACCCTTTACTCTACCATGATTAAGAATGGCTCTAACAATTTTCATTCTTTCCATCCTTTAAACTTAATATTAAGCTCAAAATAGAAGTTAAATCATATCCAGAATCTTAGCATTAATTTGAGTTAAATTGGACTTTATGTCAATTCAATGTTTGCACATTCAATGTAAAAAATAAATGTCCTACAAAAAAGTGAAAATAAATGCGAACCACCAACTCTTCCCCTGACACACACAAGAAAAATAAATTTTAAAAAAACATGAAAAAAAAAAAACAAAACAAAAACCTCTCTAAAAAAATATGAAAAAAAATGCCAACCCCTAAAGACACACATCTATGTTAGATTCCTCACTTCTTATTGAAACTTTGCGTAGAAGCAACCACCTCAAGAAGTGCTCCAAAATTCACACAAGCATAAAAAATAAATTTAAAATGAAAAAAAAATGCCAACCCCATAAACACACACACATAAAATTAAAATAAAATAAAATAAAATCGGATTCCTTCTTGATCTTTAAAACCATATGTAACTTGCTTCAAAATAATCTAAGAAATGCTCCAAAATTCACTTCAAATTCAAGGTATTTGCAACTACCAAATTTTAAGTTCCAAATTTCTTATTAAATTTGACTGCATTTACTTCAAACCTCCTCCTTCATAGTGGCTTGCATTTTATCTCACTTCATAGCATTCATTCTCTGTCTTGTATATTTATAACTTACTCATTTTGACTATCCTTGGAGTCTCTCCATATTTCATAAGCATCGAAGTTTTATTTAATCGTATTTGACCCTTTACTCTACCATGATTAAGAATGGCTCTAACAATTTTCATTCTTTCCATCCTTTAAACTTAATATTAAGCTCAAAATAGAAGTTAAATCATATCCAGAATCTTAGCATTAATTGGAGTTAAATTGGACTATTTGAGTTTTTTATATTACACAACTCATTATTTATGTTCCAATCATATCTCTTTCAAAGTTAGTGGATTTGTTTATGGTCATTTAGCCTCCCATAATAATTTAACATCTACAAAGAAACTCTATAGGTGGTTTTTCTATGTTAAACTCGATGTTTATTTGTGTGATTGATGTCACTTGTGCATAGAATTAATCAACTTCTAATCAGTATTGATATAACTATTGAAATAATTGAATTCTAAATATAAAAATTTAACTTTGGGGATATCTCACTAAAACTACCTATTCACCCCCTCCCTTTCCACCTCTTTTGGTAGTTCCATCAATTAAAACAAGAACTTTCAAGAAATATCAAAGTGAGTTGAATTTGAAAAATTAAGTTTGTTTGTGAAAAGTGAAGTCCCTCTTTAGTGTGTTTCACTTGGATACCCAAGAAGTAATCCACAACACCAAGATACTTTTAAGGGAAACTTATGATTTAGGCTAGTTATCAATTCTTGCACCACTTTAGCATTGCTTCCAGAAATGAGAATATCATCTACATGCACCAAAACAAATGTGGAATGTTGAGAAGTTATCCAAATGAAGAGTGACTGATCTATCTTGGCCGATTGAAAACCAAAACCAATAAGGGCATTGTATAACTTTTCAAACCAAGCCTTTAGGGCCTGTTTAAGACCATAGAGAGACTTATGAAGTTTACAAAAATATTGAGGTACTTTTGGATCTTTGAAGTTAGTTGGTTTTTCCATATAAGCCTCCTTCTATAAGTCACCATTAAAAAAGGCATTGTTGAATGGAATTATAGGTTTCACAACAAGGTTGAAAGTCTCATTAAAGTCAAATCTAACAACTTGATAAATCCCTTTGCAACAAGCCTTGTTTTGTACTTGTTTATTGTTCCATCAGGATTTTCCTTCACTTTGAAAACCCATTTGCACTCTATGGCCTTCCTTCCTTCTGGTAGAGGTACAAGAGACCAAGTGTTGTTTCTTAATAATGCTAAAAATTCATCCATCATAGTTTGCTTCCAATGATCAAGCTGCAAGGCTTCTTCAACAGAATCAAGTTCTTTTGTGGTAGCAAACACTTTAGGCTTAAAAATTCCACTCTTTGATCTAGTTATCATTGGATGTATGTTTGCAGCATGTAACCTGGTTGACATTGGGATAATTGCAGTGTCTAACAATTCAGCATGTTGGTCAGTGGTGTTTTCTTCAAGAATAGATAGACCATGAGACCCATTTAGACTCTGAATTGGAGTATAGGCAGAATGTGGACAGGCTGGAATTGAATCACTATTTGGAAGTAAATTACTATTAGTATTTGACGAAAGGATGCTGAAGTAACAAGGGTAGAAGTATTAGTGAAAGTACAAGGCTGTGAGGAAGAAATATCAGTTAAGAAAGAAAGAAAATTATGGTCAGATTGAATTTCTGAAGGTTTAACTCGTGCAGGCAAAATGGAAACAATGCTTATTGAAAATGACATCTCAAGATATGAAAATTCACCCATTGTTATTGAGACACTTGTAACCCTTATGATTCAAGCTATAACCAAGGAAGGTACCAAGAGTGGACCGAAACCGCAGCTTGTGCTGATTATTTGGAAAGCAGGCACAAATAATCTAGTGAGACATGAAATAGGACTTCAAGTGGAGACTTATTATCAAGAGCAAGTGTGGGCAATCTGTTTTTGAGAAAGACGGATGTTCAAAAAGCCTCATCCCAATATTTTAAAGGCATTGATGCATGTGCAAGAAGAGTAAGACCATTTTCCATTATGTGACGGTGATTTCTTTCAGTTACACCATTTTGCTCATGAGTATGGGCAAGAGATTCTATGAATGATACCATGAGAATGAAGAAAATCAGTGAATCCCTATACTCTCCACCCCAATCTATTTGAATGGACTTTATTTTATGATCAAGTTGAAGTTCTACTTGATTTTTGAAGTTGATGAATGTTTGAAGTGCCTCATATTTATTTCTAAGCTTATAAATCCAAGTAAAACATGAGAAGGCATCAATAAAGTGCATATAATAACGATAACGACTTGATGAAAAAGATTGCAATGGACCCTAATGGTCTGAATGAACTAACTAGAACAGGATTGTGTATTCTGAACCAGACTATGGAAAAGGAAATTTATTGATTTTGTCCATACAACAAGCCGAACAAAAGATAAAGTCATTTTTATTGATGATGGAAGGATTACATTTAGAAACAATGGATCTTATAACTTTTTCAGAAAGGTGGTCTAATCTACATTGTCAAAGACTATATGCTGAAACAAAAGAAGACATTGGTGTAGACTTTGAATAAGAGATTGGTACGGAAATAGAAGAAGCAAAAACAGCATGTGATTTTCTAGCAACTTTTTCTGAGGCAAATTCGAAAGAACGAGGCTACGACTGGTTTTTAGATCAATTTGAGTGCAGTCAAACACATAAGAGCCCATCTTTTAAGTGTCTCTAGCTTGCAACAAAGTTGTTTTGGTGACCTGGTCCTTGACAAAACATGAAGATGGGTGAAATTTAAATAAACATTGTTATCTTTTGCAAACTTTAAGACATTGATAAGTAGATTTTTGGTTATCTAAGGAACATGTAACAAATGTTTTAAAGAAAGAGTTTTGGAAGAAAAGTAGGGAGAAGTAAACATGGACTGACCAAATATACTTGATTGATAAACCCTTACCATTGCCCATGTAAACCTGATCTAGCCTAAAGAATTCTGTTTTGCTCATTAGGTTTCCAACATTTGCAATGTTTGTCACTCCAGAATCTGGATACCAACTGTTATCATACATGGTTTCTGGAGTTGCAATCATAGCTGCCATTTGTGATTGGTGGGTTTGTTTGAGTTGTGAGGATTGTCCTTGAAAATGCCCTTGAAATTGAGATGGTCCTTGTAAAGATTAATCAAACCGATAGTAGCATTGCATCACAACATGTCCCATCCACAATCATTAGAACCTCCAAAGCAACCTTTTCCTCTATTAAAGCCTCCTCTATTATTAGGAAATCCACGAAAATTACGAAAATTTGCTTGTCCAAAAAGATTAGAATTGTAACCATATTCTTGACCATAGTTTTGATTATTTCCAAGATTGTTATACTTTTCCTTCCTTTGCATGTGGTGCATCTTGCACAGAGCCCATGTTAAGATTTGCACTAGGATTAGCTGAATCAAAAGCCTTGTTATTTTTCTCAATTCGAGTCTTTTGTGTCAATAGAAGATATTCAATATCATCAACACTAAATGGATCAATACGAGAATTAATCGACATTATAAAGGCATCATACTTAGAGGGCAAACCATCAAAGATTGCATCAATATGGTCTTTCGCACAGAGAGAATAACCAATTTGGGCTAGTAAATCAACAAAACCCCTCATTTTTAAGAGGTAATCATTAATGGATAAAAAGACTTTCTTAGTGTTTTGCAATTGTGTCTTAAAAATTGAGTGGTTTTAGCTCGAATTTGAGACGGGATATATGCCTCCAGAGTACTCAAAATCTGAGCTAAGGTCTCACAATTTACCATTCAAGGAAGAATACCTTCTGACATAGAGGAGAGCAACCATGGCACAATCAATTGATCCTATTGTTCCCAATCCAAGAAATCTGGATTAATTTTATTAATTGCTTCGTCTCCAAATTCCAAGAACTTCAATGGAGGAGTTTTTGTGCCAAGAAAGAAAAAGAGAGAAAATGAGAGAAAATGGTACTGTGTCAATTTTTTCATCGTTCAATTCAACGGCTGCTGGAGTGACAGAATTTTGGGAACTCCACATAGCTGTTGACTGACTCATTGCTACCTTTTCTTTTTTACGTTTTTGTTTTTTGGTTCATTCAAAACCATCATCACGTATATTGAAACTATACTCTGTCGAGTGGGCTGCTTCTTGTGGATGGGAAACATGGAGACCCATCAGAGGTTTGGGATAAAAATGGGGTTTCAGCAAATGGTTTGTGTCGTGGGGTGTTTTTATTTTTTTTCGAATTATCATTGTGTTTTTGATCGGTGGGTTTTGGGAGGGAAAGAAAGGATGTTGAGTTCGAAGAATTTTGGACAAATAAGACTTTGGTGGGTCTTGGATTGGGGCAGCTTCTGTCTCTTCTGAACACTTCCACCGGCTTTGCTTCTTCTGAACTCGCAAGAAGAGGTCTGTTCTTTTGTATACTCGTCCTTGTTACAGTGTTGGGCTTGTAATAGCTATAACTGATTGCAAACTATGATTTTTTTTTTTTTTTTTTTACACTTATAATTGAATGCAAACTGTGATTTTATTTTCTTTTTTTTTAATTAATTGCAAAAGGTGGTTTTCTTATAATTGATTGCAGAGGAATATAGTGTACAGAGTTGTGGCATATTTATTTGATTGTTAATCATGTTTTAGTTATTTACTATGATAGTTTGATAAATCTTATGTTTTGATTTTCTCTTTCCCTCTAATACTGTGATGTAATGCCTAATTTTCTTTTGTTTCTGCACTGATTTTGTTAGATTTTTTCTTATGATAAATTTTCCAGTTATTTATCCATTTATTTTTGTCTATTTTAGGAATCAGCGCCCCAACTTCTGAGTCTTTTCTAAATTATGTTCTCTTGGCAATTGTCTATGGAACCACTATGATTCTCCAAAAGAAAGCTCTCAAGGTTGCTCTCTATGATTCACCTCTTTTTCTCTCTTTCTGTCATTGAATGATATGATTGTTGGTGCTTTCGGATTCAAATAAGTTTATTTACTTGATGGATTTTTAGCTGATGAAACTATGAATATCCATAATTGTCGTACTCTAGTTATGTATAAACACCACGTCCAGACTCCAGAGTCCATATATACATTTTGTCTCAGCTTTTGCCCATCACATTTGAGAGTATTGGCCTTCAATTAGTGATGTCTGGGTTTGTGTTCGGTTAGTCTGAACATTCAATATGAGATTTTGCTTAGGCGGCCTTCATAGTCATGGCTTTTAATAGGTGTCTTTTAGGGCTCCTTTTTGGCTGGTTTGAAGTTCCAATATGGTTTGATTAGGAAGTCTTCAAATTGGGATAGGTTAAAGCCAGAAAAGGATTAAAGATATTTCACATGATTCCATGAATTTCAAAAGAAAAAGTTCTATATACAATTGTCTGTTCAGGCTGCTAGGCAATCTGCATGCACATAGAGGATACTGCATATTATGGAAACAATTGTGTCCAAGTGACCTCATAATTTTGTATCCGGTTTTTCTGTCTGAACTCTACATATATGGTGCTTTCATTGCGATTAGAATCAGTTTTCGGGCCAAAAACAAATATGTTGCATGCAAGTTGTTCTAGCCCATACGATCAGGCTGGAGTTATGGTTGATATTTTCTGGAAGAGACCAGAGAAAGACTGTTTTCATTACCCTATGTGCCTCTGGTGCATCCTAGGGAATTTCCATTGGTTGCAACAAGGTAAGTGACATTTCAGCAGGCTTATCAGAAACTTCACAGGATAATTGTAACAAGGATGTGATGACTGATGACTGGGACCATGAGAGCTAAAACATGGAGTTCATCAAAAAGAGAAAGGTGTGGGTTGTAGTCTGCCTTTGTCTGGGAGGTGCATGTGGAAAGGATGGAATAAGAAAATCTGTGAAGGGACCAAATTCATGGAGGGAAAGCTGAAAGAATTAATCCTGCAATTCTTATATACTTGCAACATGCTTTGGTCAGGACCCCCTTCCGCACTCATATACTTTCTGTGTCCCTCATTAGGCCCTTCATTGGCATTCATTTACTGTTATTCGTGTATTAACAAAGAGATGGTTCAAGAAATTACCCCAAGTGATATAGACAGGCATGGTTCAAATCTGTTTAAAGGACATTATGCCCATGAAATGCAAGCTGCTGTGAGATAGAGGTGCACGAATAGTGTGAAACACAGAAAATATTCACTGAAGTCATATAATTGAATTCAATGGAAGGTCCCATCTGTGATGTGGGAATTTGGGCACTGTTAACTGTTAAGTGATGTATTCAATAGTCAGTCTGTGCAACACTATCATGGGTATGATTTGCTGTATCAGTATGAAGGATATATCATCCTTCAGTGTACTCAGTTTTTCTGTCTATAAATTTCATGGAGTTCTTCTAAGTTTATAAATATCTTATTTTGTAAAAACTCATACCTGGTTAGATCTTTTTCATTGTTGAACATATGTTGATTATCTTTTTTGGAATTTCTGCAGGCAAAATGGTATTATTGCATAGCTCTTGCATGGGTGGATGTAGAGGCCAATTTTCTTGGTGAGTAGGCAATTGTAAGAGGAATTTGTACCTTATAATCTGCTCTGTTTTACTGGTTCATCCTTTATTTAGGTAAAGCATGCTGCATGTTTCCTTTTAAGTTGAGTTTTCAATTTAAGTTCTATTGAGATATTGACTGGGATTCCTCTATTGTGCTCCTATAACCATCTTGAAGCACAATCTGACGTGATATCTAGTTGAATTAGGGTTGCTTTTCATTAAGCTTATCCCAAGAATTGTATGCTTGCTTTTTTTGAGGCTCCATGCCCTTGTTCTGGTGATTGTATGATCTTGTGAATAAATAACCACATTGATTCGGAATATTGAAGGGTCATTAAGCACTTGTCCTCTTTTATGTTGTTAGCTTGCATCCTATATTCTATTTATCTTGAGGAGTTATACGTAAACAATACATAATGCTCATAAAAATTACAGATTAAAAAGCACATCTTATGATTTCCACTTGTACTATAAAATCGCAGGTGGCTCTGAGTTCTGTCACATTTTATTCTTAGAATGTACCATCCCATATAATGACTGATATGATCTCATTGTGTTTTCTTTTTGTCCTTTAACAAAAATTTACAGATGAAAATACAATTAAATTTTGAAAATATGGGCCTGGGATATTTTCTTATAATTTTTCCTGGGCGATTATGCTTTTTTTAAGGAATCATTCCTGCAGGAATTTAATGAGATATAGATATAAAAAACTTATGAAAAAATATAACCAAATGTTCACTTAGAAATAATTATTCGTAGAGTTGCTATTAACTAAAAGCCTTAGATACAAATCATGAAAAAGAGAAAAGTATTTTATTTGGTTCTTCACAATCCCATCCCTTGTTAGCAAGGATGCTTTATCTGTGTATAAAGGAAAGTGGCGATTTTTCTTTTAATCAGAAGGAAAGTGACCCCCCTTTTATCCAAGCACCCCATGCTCTTCTCTGCTCTTAGAATGGAATGCTCAAGTTATAGATTTTTCTTTTATCAATTTTCGTTGTTTTGTTCGAGTTCTTAATTCTTATATCATAATGTGTCTATGCCTCGCTTTGTGGAAAGAATTCAGGTGGTATGAACCACTCTGGTTTCTGATTGTTTTAATTTGAAAGAAACAATAAAACATGAAATAGCTTGGTTCATGTTTTAATTCATAAAAGCTTACTGTGAAGGACCTTAACAGAAAAAAATATTAGGTCCCTTCCAGGAGGGAAAAAGAATATTGTAAACAGTTAATAATGGAGCCTTTACACTTTGGTTGGGGTCTTAAAACCTACATAATTTTCACCGTGCAAAGACATGGTCAATCTTGAAACACATCTTGCCCACTTGTTCTATACACTAGCAATGGATGTGAAATTGTTGACAACTTGACATTACCAAGTAAGTTTCAGATACTCTAAAAACCACTTGGGGTTCTTTTTTTTTTTTCTTTTTCAGAAGGATCATACATGTATTTCCAGGTCTCAGGGTGTAGATTGATTTTCATTGATTTGCACTGTTCCTAAGGACTCTTATTCATGTATTTTCAGGTCTCAGAGTGTAGACTTTCATTGATGTGAACTATAACTAATTTAATCCTTATTACATCTTCAGTGGTAAAAGCATACCATTACACTTCTATAACAAGTGTCATGCTGCTGGATTGTTTTACAATCCCGTGTGCCATAATTTTTGCCTGGTTTTTCTTGAAGACAAAGTACAGATTTAAAAAATTAACCAGTACAGTGATCTGTATTGCTGGTCTTGTTATTGTCATCTTTTCAGATGTTCATGCAAGTGACAGAGCAGGTAAGCATGCACTATTTTACAAAGTTGATTTTTAACTTTGTGCTGTTCTTTTACCTGATCTAAGCTCTTTAAATGTTGCACACATAATTACACTGTGTGATCAGTGAAGACCAAGAAAGTGTGTTTGCCGGATTTGATCTGATAAAGGTTGTTTGTGGCTATAAAACTTATATGGTTATGCTATAATTGCTCTATATTTATTCAAAATTTCAATAAAATATTTTGCTTATTTTCTAGTTCAAAGTCATGGGTAGAGAGAGTTCTAAAAATATTTCTTAAGATATATATTTGTTGTTTTGCCACATTGGTTTTTGTTCCTGTTATTTGATTATCCGAAGAGAATGTGCCATGGGTAGTCAGGATAAGATGATAAGCAACTTCATATCCAAGGAATTTTTCATAAAAGTGATCTTCAGGGGAAATAATGGTTTCTAAAATGGCCTTTTGAATTTTTTTATCCCTATTTATATCCTTAGACCATAATGAGTACTCAATGATTGAAAAATGTTGTAAGATATTTCTCTTATGGCCTTTTCACACCCGGAAGATGGAGAAAACAAATTTTAAACTTGTACCATGTCTTTATTAATTAAATTCTATTAAAAGAAAACATACATATCCTTCAATGGTCTCTTGAGATGTAGAGCCCCATCAAGTTAAGTTATTCATTAAATTTTCTCTCATGAGAACTTTCTGGCCCATCTTTCTGGCATGGTCCAGATTCTTATTTGACCAGAGGATAAACTGATGGTAAGATTGAGACTCATACAATCTAACTTATCAAAAAAAAAAATGATGCACATACAATCTGCTTTAACTTCAGGTTGCATGCTATGAATGTAATTATTGCAGCACTCTTGTTACAATTGCATGTAAAACAAGAATTCTGGATGAAATTCTTGCATAATACAAATTTTCACGATGTAAAAAGTGATTTGCTATAATTACAAGGGAACTTGAAGATATTAGTCAATATTTATGAAAAAAATGCTTATCTTATTGCTGTTTATTATAGATACTGTCTTTCTCAACTTACAAATCTTACAGTTACATCTGTAGCAGTATGTGTATATAATGCATATTTCTGGTTATGATACACTCTGTAACGTGGCTTGTAGGAGGGAGCAGCCCTCTGAAAGGGGATTTGTTTGTGATTTTGTTGGGTCTATTCTCTATGCTGCCAGCAATGTTAGTGAGGTATGAATAGTCTTTTTCCTTCTTTTTTTTTTTTTTTTGAATTTATTTTAGTCCACATTTTTGGCTGTTTTGTATTTCATGTGATTATTTTGCTCTATGGAATGTGATTATTTTGTCCTATGGAAAGGTATGTGTCTTATGAGGCCTTTGTACCATACCATAAATTTTTATTTTAAAATAACATTTTTCTTTCCTATTAATCTTATTCTATTTATATTCTTGAAATCCTACCTATACTTCAGCCTTTCTTTTCTCATTTTCTCCATTCCTTGATGTCTATATATATATATTCTTGAAATCCTACCTATACTTTGGCCTTTCTTTTCTCATTTCTCCATCTATGATGTCTCATGCCCTTTTTTATCTCTTATGCGTATCCTTCCTCTCGTTCAACTCCCATCTCTTTCACCTCTTCTTTTTTTTCTTTTCCTCCCTACTTTCACATCACCTCTTTGTTCTCCTTCTCATCATCCTTTCTTGGTTATGGAACTGTTAATTGTTAAAATCCAGCAGAAGTATACTTCATCAAAATTCCTTTGGCAATAACATGGAATGTCTATGGAAAGTTCAATTCTTTGGCAAGAGATGTTTTTTTTTTTTTTAATGGGTAAACACAGAAGAGAATATATTAATTAGAAAAAGGAAGCCCGGAGGACAACCCAAGGCATACAGGAAGTATACAGCAGGTGCCATAAGGCTAAGAAGAGCAAAATAGGAGGGAAAACAAAAAACCTCACCCACCCTCACCTAGAGCCCAACCAATCAAAAAAGTTGATTAAAGATAAAGGGCCAACATCTATATACAACTTTATCCAATACCTTAAACTACACACAAAAGAATACTTCAACCTATGTACTGAAAACTCTTCATTGTCGAACATTATCCTTTTCTTTCTTTCCACACCACCCAAAAAAGGTATAAAGGAGCCAGCTTCCAAGCTTTTTTGCGCTTGTTGCCCACAAAGGACCCAAACCAACCAAGGAGAGTCTCCCTTACCGAGCAAGGGAGAACCTAAGTCACCCCAAAGAGAGCGAATAATAACTCCCACAGAACTCTAGTTTTCATGCAATGGATTAAGATGTGATTAATTGACTTTTCTTCAGCTAGACAAAAGAAACATCTATTAGCAAAGGTCCAACCCCTCCTTTTGAGTTGATCCAAAGTTAAAACTTTTCCCCACAAGGCTTCCCAAGCAAAAAAAAAAACCCACTTTGGGAGGAATATAAGGACTCCAAATTATTTTTCTTGGAAACCGAATTGTACTTCCCAGCTCCACAACACTGTAAAGAGACTTAACTGTGAAAAACCCACTTTTTGTCTTTTTCCAAATCACCCTATCCTCCACTTCTGCACCAACTCTGTTTCCTTGAACTGTCATGAGCAACCGCTCCAAGACTACTTCCCAATCATTGAAAGCCCTAGAAAAATGAGGACTCCAACTCCCCCCCCCCCCCCCCTCTCTCTCTCAACCGAAGGGTCCCAAACCTCCGCCACCCACTCCTCTTTTAAAACCGCTAAAGCAAACAAAGAAGGGAAAGAGTTGCACAAAGCCTCATCTCCACACCAAGAGTCTAACCAAAATTTGATTCTTCTACCATTACCCACATAAAACACAATGTAGTTGCTCAGCCGATAACCTTCCTTCCTCTCCTTCCACAACCCCACACTAAATCCCTCTCTACCTTCCCGGGTATACCACCCCCCTTCTTCCACACCAAACCTCCTACTAATAACTTGCTTTCGAAGAGCTTCCCTTTCTACCATAAAGTGTCAACTCCATTTACCCAAAATAGCTCTATTAAGAGTAGAGAGGCATTTTATGCCAAATCTCCCCTTACTTTTATCCGAGCATACAACCGTCCACTTAACAAGATGAGTCTTCCTCTCCAAAGCCCCCCCACCCCAAAGGAAATCCCTTTGGATTTGCTCAAGTCTCAATCTAACCGATCTAGGTATACGCAAAATTGACATATAGTAAATAGGCATGTTAGACAAAGTGATTCGATTGAGAGTGAGTCTCTCTCCTTTAGATATATATTGTCTCTTCTACAAAGCTAGTCTCCTCTGAAACCTCTCCTCCACCACATCCCATACCGTCGCTGATTTGTGAGGTGCACCCAAAGGAAGCCCTAAATATGAGGAAAGGAGCATCCCCACCTTACACCCAAGCTCAAGGGCCAGCTTCTCCAGATTCTCCACCCTCCCCACTAGTAGGATCTCACTTTTGTCTAGATTAATTCTTAAACCAGATATGACTTCAAACCACATTAACACCCAACTTAGGTGAGCTAGTTAGTCCTTAGAGGCATCATAGAATATCAGTGTGCCATCAGCATGCAGCAGATGGGTGAGTTGAACTCCCTCACCACCCCTCTCTTTAACCCTATAGCCTATCAAATAACCCCCACTAACTGCTCTCTTGATCAAACAACTTAAGGCTTCCATACCTATTGCAAAAAGATAAGGTGAAAGGGGGTCCCTTGTCTCACCCCCCCTAGAATTGTTAAAGAATCTTGCTGGTGTTCCATTAACCAAAACCGAGAAAAATGTTGTAAAAATACACCACTTAACCTATCCAATTCATTTGTCTCCAAATCCCATTTTCTGCAACACCCCATGCAAGAAATCCCATTTTAAATGGTTGTATGCCTTTTTTATATCAAGTTTACACATCACCCCGCATTCATTGTTTTTTAGTAGAGAATCTATAGCCTCATTAGCTATTAACACTACATCTAGAATTTGTCTCCCCTTAACAAAGGCATTTTGATACAAAGATACCACCTTACCCACCACTTTCTTCAACCTATTAGCTAACATCTTTGCTAACAACTTGTACAGCCCTCCCACCAAAGTGATAAGTTTGAAATCACTCAAGTCCTCAACACCTCCCTTTTTTGGGACCAACACCAAAAAGGTAGAGTTCAGATTTCTAACAAACCTCCCATGCTCATGAAATTCACAAAAAAAAACCCATCACCTTCTCTTTCACCAATTCCCAACTGGACTGCTAGAAAGCTAAGGAGTAATTATCTAGCCCTGGAGCTTTGTCCCCGCTTAGATCAAAAAGAGCAAAGACTACCTCTTTAACAGAGAAAGCCTCATCTAGCCTGGCTGCCTCTTCCCCTGCTAATCTGTCAAAAACCAGCCCATCCAAACTTGGTCTCCAGCCACCAAGATTCGACAACAGGTGTTGGAAAGCACTAACAACACCCCCTGAATCTCCCTCTCCTCAACTATCCAAGAACCATTAATTTTAATCTTGGTCAAATTACTCCTTCTTCTATGACAATTCACCATCCTATGGAAAAAAAAAACCCGTATTCTTGTCACCTTCCTTCAGCCATACTTCTCTAGATTTTTGCCTCCAAGAGATTTCCTCCATGAGAACCCATTTCTTATATCCCTTCCTTGCCTCCACCTTCCCAAACACCTTCTTATTCTAGGTTTTCAAAATACCCTTTAAGAGCCTTCAACTTTGCTACCAGAATGAAACTGCTAGAACCCCTGAAGTTGAGCCCTTGCCACCAGTCTTTTAACAGGTCCTTAAACCCCTCCTCCTTCAACCACATATTCTCAAAACGAAAAGGCATAGGATCTCTCCTCACCCCTCCCCCATCTAATAGAATAGTTGGTGTCTGATCCTTTTATTTCCCAAGTTTCCTCTTCTTGAAAATGTTTTTTGTCTTGAGTTTGTTTCTCTTAGATGCAGCTTGAGTACTTCTCCTCCATCTCTTTCAAGAAACAACTTGACTTGATATGTCTGTTCTTTGGACTACTGTTCCCATTTTATGCTTTCAAACAAGGTTTATTTTATTTTTTTTTAAAATACAACAAAAAAGGCATTTGCATTTATACTTATATTTTAGTCATTTGGAGTTCAAGGTAGTGCTTTCTTTGAAGGGGGCCTAGTTCTCTAGTGATGGTGGCATACCTACAGTAGTTACAGATAAACCTTGTTTCTCTGCCTTGTGCAGGAGTTTCTTGTGAAAAGTGCTGATAGAGTTGAAGTCATGGCAATGCTGGGCTTTTTTGGTGCTATTGTCAGTGCCATCCAAATGTATCCTTGATTTCATAGCCAATTAATTATATTGTTTCATGCATATTACAAGTTTTTTTAAATGATCGAACAGTTTTGTTCATTTCTTCTACATTATATGACAGTTGCTTGATTTATTTGTAGGCATCACCTCAAACAATCAATCTTCCAAGGAAGAAGGGTTGGATGCCTGAAACTCGAAGGAATTGATAGGGGCCTGCTATGGCATTTACTCATGATTTAGTCAGAGCTTCTCATGCTGTGATATTTTAAAAAAATGCATGTGTAATTTTGCTATTCTTGTTAAAATGTATTCATATTGCTATTTGTTTTTCCTGATGATACTTATAGAAGCATACTTGAGCGTAATGAGCTTAAATCTATACACTGGTCAGCTGAAGCAGTAAGTCTCTCTTTCGTTCCATTTTGAAACTGAGTTCTGATTGGTTAAATATATAATCTTTCAATGGAATAATTAGTTAAACAAAGCATTAGAGTATTAGCTCATTTAAGAGGAAAACCTTCATCACACTCCATGTGGCCAATTCCTTGATGGGTTTTTCTCTTCTGATGGAAAATGTGGTTTTAGCATTTCTTTTTGCAGGATGTTTTATAATTTGGAATATTCTTAACTTTTAATGAAAATCTGCTATGTATTTGGTTTTAGGCACTTCCATTTGTCGGATTTTCGGCAGCCTTGTTTATATTTTACTCATTAGCCCCAGTCTTGCTTAAGGTATGGACCCTAGCTGTTTAAGATTTCCACATGCCATCTTCTCTATTTGTTCCTCCTAATTGTGACAGAATGTCTCTTAGGATGAAGAACATTCCATATTAGGTGATGCTCCCTTTTCAAAACCTCATTCCATATAACTTGCTCAGATTCTTGTAAAACTTGCAGTTCTCTTGGGATGGAATCTGATGCAAAGCATGATTACTAGAAAGGAGCAAATTGGTTAATTTGAGATATCCTTCATGTTGGAATAATTATAACCAGAGTTTACTAGTAGCATGAACTATACCTTACTGCTACACTATTGGTGTGTTTTGTTTTTTTAAAAGTTCTTTTTGTTTTTGAAGAAAATATTCTTCTTTTTTCTGTGTCAAAACTGAATACAAAGTGACCTATATATATACAAGTGGGATTCCTAATCTAAGCCATATAATATGCACAATCACTATCTCTAAGGAAACAATAACTAATTAGGAGAGATTCTCTCATCCATAAAAATAGAAAGTATCCTAACACAAGGAGAGATTCTCTCATCCATAAAAATAGAAAGTATCCTAACACAATCCCTCTAATCTTGGCACTTAATTACAAATCATAATCCCATATTTCCACACTCCCCCTCAAGTTGGGTAGTAGATGTCTAGCATTCCCAACTTGCTTTTCATGTTTTCGTAGGTGGCCTTTGGAAGTGCCTTTGTCAGAATGTCTGCTGTTTGACGACTTGAAGGAATATACATAATTCTGATTGTTCCTCCTTCAAGTTTCTCCTTGATGAAGTGACGGTCTATCTCCACGTGCTTGGTTCTGTCGTGTTGAATTGGATTCTTTGCAATACTTATGGTAGCCTTGTTATCACACAAAACTGTCATAGTGGAGTTTGATATAATTCCAAGTTCCTTGAGTATTCTTTGGAGCCACATTCCTTCACATATCCCATGAGCCATTGCCCTGAATTCTGCCTCTGCACTGCTTCTCGCCACTACGGACTGCTTCTTGCTTCTCCAAGTCACCAAGTTTCCCCACACATAGGAACAATACCCAGTAGTTGACCTCTGATCTGTCAAGGATCCTGCCCAATCAACATCTGTGAATACCTCAACTTCCCTACTTGAGGTTTTCTTGAAGTAGAGTCCTCTACCCGGGCTCTTTTTAAGGTACTGTAAAATTCTGTATACGGCTTTCATGTGTCTTTTAGTGGGATTGTTCATGTAGCGGCTTACCATGCTCACAGCGAAACCAATATCGGGCCTTGTGTGAGTTAAGTAGATCAACTTTCCTACTAACCTCTGGTACCTGTCTTTGTCAGTTGGATGACTGTCATTATCTTTATCAATCTTACCAATAGGATCCATAGGCGTGTCCACTGGCTTACAACCTAGCATTCCAGTCTCCTGAAGTAGATCAAGGACATACTTCCTTTGCGTGACCACAATTCCCTCCTTAGTTCTGCCAACTTCTATGCCAAGAAAGTATCTGAGTTGTCCAAGATCTTTGATTTCAAATTCTCTTGCTAGCAGCTTCTTGAGATTCCCTATCCCTTCTTCATCGTCTCTGGTAATTATAATATCATCAACATAGACAATGAACAAAGTCATTTCACCTTCCTTAGAGTGCTTCATAAACAGTGTGTAATCTGCTTGACATTGGATGAATCCATGTTTTTTCACAACTCTAGTCAGTCGATCAAACCAGGCCCTAGGTGACTGTTTTAGACCGTATAGGGACTTTCTCAGTTTACACACTTTTCCTGAATTTTCTAGAGTTTCCATACTAGGTGGAATCTTCATGTAGACTTCCTCTTCTAGTTCTCCGTTGAGAAATGCATTTTTGACATCAAGTTGGTGCAGATTCCAATCCAAATTTACTGCAACTGACAATAACACTCTGATGGAGTTGAGCTTTGCTACTGGTGCAAATGTCTCTTCATAATCAATGTCATAGGATTGAGTAAATCCTTTAGCTACTAGTCGAGCCTTGAACCTGTTTATACTTCCATCTGGATTGTGCTTCACGGTAAATATCCACTTGCATCCAACAAGCCTCTTACCCTCTGGTAATTCTGAGATTTCCCATGTCCCATTTTTCTCCAATGCTTGTATTTCTTCCTGAACAGCAGTCTTCCATTCAGGTTGTTGAAGTGCTTCTTGGATGTTGGATGGGATACGATCATCTTCAAGAGAAGTGATGAACGCTTGGAAATTCTGTGAAAACTTTCCATAGGACACATGATTACTGATTGGATGCTGAGTGCAGGATCTTACACCTTTCCTTAAAGCAATGGGTTGATCAAGATCATCAAGGTCATTACTGGAATTTAGATCATAAATTGTGTTACCTGGTTGTGAGTTTGGGTTGCTTGGATCCTGGTCCAATTCTTGGTTCTGCTCAAGTGGAGTGTTGTCCTCGGGCTCCTTTTAAGGAAGTTTCTCGGGCTTTTCCTTTAAATTTTTTCTAGAATAAACTATTACCTCTTTACTGCCTTGTGTAGTTGACTCAGGTGTGACAGAAGGGATATCCAAGGAATTGTTTTCGGGGACAGAAAGAGTAGTATCTGTTTGAGGAGGCAGTGATGAACTCAAAGGAGAAGTAGTGCTGATTTCGGTTTCCCATAATTAGAATTCATCTGTGGACCAGTTCTCCCCCTGAATTGCAGTTTTGGGGTAGAAGGGTTGATTTTCGAAGAAAGTGACATCCATGGAAGTGTAGAATTTCTTGGTTGTTGGAGAGTAGCACTTGTATCCTTTTTGGTTTGGTGAGTACCCGAGAAAGATGCATTTAGTGGTTGTCGGATCAAGTTTACTACGTTGGGACTTATGGATGTGAACGAAAGCAGTACAACCAAAGACTTTGATTGGGATAGACGAGATTATTCGAGCGGATGGATATGCGGCGAGGAGGATTTGACACGGGGTTTTAAATTGAAGAATCCTAGAAGGCATTCGGTTGATCAAGTAGGTTGTTGTGAGTACAGCTTCACCCCATAATTGTTTAGGCACGTTTGAAGCTATCATGAGGGATCGTGTAACCTTCATCAAATGTCTATTTTTCCTTTCTGCAACTCCATTTTGCTGTGGAGTATCAATGCACGAGCTTTGATGTACGATGCCATTCTCCAGAAGATATGACCCAAGAATGTTGTGATAGTATTCTCGAGCATTATCTGTCCGAAGGACTTGAATTTTTGCCTGAAACTGTGTCTGAACCATGTTGTTGAAGTTTTCAAATATTTCCCTCACTTCTGATTTCTTCTTCATAAGGAATACCCAAGTCACTCAAGTGTGGTCATCAACAAAGGTGACAAACCATCTAGAACCTGCAATGTTGTTGATTCTAGAGGCCCCCCAAACATCACTGTGAATCAAGGAAAAAGGATGAGATGGTTTGTATGGTTGAATGGAATAGGAGTTGCAAGTATGTTTGGACAATTGACATATTTCGCATTGAAAATTTTTGGAATTTTTATTGAATAATGATGGATATAGTTTTTCAAGATAGGAAAATTTTGGGTGACCTAATCGGTAGTGCCATAACATAACAACACTATCTGTCTTGGTACTAGGGTTGGAAACTACACAAGCAGTCTTCATTGGTAGCCTTCGAATTTCCTCAGCTCTCAAAAGGTAAAGTCCAGCACGCACCTCAGCATTGCCAATCCTCTTCCCAGAGTTCAAGGCCTGAAATTCACACATGTGAGGAAGGAATTTAGTAACACAATTAAGATCCTGTGTTAGTCTACTTATAGACAATAGGTTGCAATCCAATTTCGGAACATAGAGCACGGAGTGAAGAGTAATATCCTTGGAAATAATAACTGAACCTGTGCCGAATACCCTAGAAAGGGTTCCATCGGCAATTCGAACAGAGGAATTGTTATGGCAAGGAGTATATTCATGAAAAACCATGAGATTCCCAGTCATGTGATCTGAAGCTCCTGAGTCCACTATCCATGTAGTGTGATTTTCCTGTCTAACATTTAGGGATTGGGAAAAAATACCTTTCTGGGCTACAGATGCGGTACCAATAGTTGTTCCAGTTGATTGAAGAGTCTGTTGGAACATTTTCTGTAGTGCCTCCAATTGCTCTTTGCTAAACGGTCCAGGATTTGAGCTAGTGCCAAATGTGTCTTCTTCGGCTGTAGCGGTGTAACCCCGACCTTCTCTGTTTTGCTGTGGCCGAGAAGGTTTCCAATCAGCAGGTTTACCGTGTAGATGCCAGCAAGTCTCTTTCGTGTGTCCAGGTTTTCTACAATGGTCGCACCATGGACGATTCTTCTTCGTTTGGTGGTTGTTGTTGGATTGGGTTCCTCGTGCAACTAGGGCTGAGTTCTCAAGATTTTTGGAGGAATTTTGGGTTCCCAACATCACTTTTTGTCTGCTTTCCTCTCTGCGAATTTCAGAAAAAATTTCCCTAACACTAGGTAATGGCTTAATACTTAGAACTCTTCCATGTACCTCATCTAAATTCTTATTAAGGCCAAGTAAAAATTTGTAGATGCGTTCCTTTTCAATGACCTTCTTGTATAGGAGTCCATCTTCTAGACACTTCCAAACCAATTCTTCATAAATATCGAGTTGTTGCCAATACCGTGTAAGGATATTAAAATATTTGGTAACAGTTGAATTTCCTTGTCGAAGATCCTGGAGAATACTCTTGATTTAGAAAATCGTCGAGGTATTATCGATGTTGGAGTAGGTCTCTCTAGCTGCATCCCATATCTCCTTTGTTGTGCCATAATACATGAAGTTTTCTCCTATGTCATTGGTCATAGAGTTAATTAACCAAGACATCACCATACTATTTTCCAACTTCCAGGTTCGGTATCCTGGATCATCTTCCTTCGGCTGAACAATGGCTCCCGTAAGGTATTCTTCCTTACCTTTCCCGCAGATGAAGATCCGAACAAACTGAGCCCATTGAATAAAATTCTGCCCATTGAGTTTATGACCTGTTATGGGAAGAATGATGCCGTCTGTGGTGCTAGCACTACCGGAGTGAACTGCTTCAGGTCTGGACATCACCTCCGAGTTTGATCCTTCCATTCTGCTCTCCATGGAAAAAGATGATTTTTTTTTTTTTTTTTTATACGTGGTTCAGATCTGAATGCTCTGATACCATGAAGAAAATATTCTTCTTTTTTCTGTGTCAAAACTGAATACAAAGTGACCTATATATATACAAGTGGGATTCCTAATCTAAGCCATATAATATGCACAATCACTATCTCTAAGGAAACAATAACTAATTAGGAGAGATTCTCTCATCCATAAAAATAGAAAGTATCCTAACACAATCCCTCTAATCTTGGCACTTAATTACAAATCATAATCCCATATTTCCACAGTTTTATTCCATAAGCAAGGTACATTATGTTAAAGAGCTTTTACCAAAAATTTTCCCAATTGTCATTATATTCTTCTTCCTTAGTCTTCAAGGCGAGGTTTGTGATGATTTTCAAATCTTTTCTACTAGGTAATCTAGTATCACTATGCATGAAGATAGTCAATTCAGTCATTGGGGTACGATCAGTTCACCGGGAGGATTGCCCTCCCAATTCGAAGTTTTTTTCTTGAAGTTTCAACCTCGTTGACTATGACAACAAATAGAGCATAGTGACATGGATAGAAGTTCTCTTTTTGGAGTATGAATCTGAGAAACATTGCCATTACACACTTTTTAACAGTCAAAAACACCCTAATACCCGCAGTTCTACTGCAAAAATTCTTTAAACTAAGTTTGCTTCAAACAGCCTACACGAACCCTAATCATATATCCCAATCAAAAGCTCTAGATATTGAATCAAAGGTCATTTTGTATCAAAATCATCAGTCCATCATGACAAAACCTCCGACTAAGTTAAGGCAATTTCAAATTATAAGGAAAAAAGGAACACTAATTGCAAAACTCGCTATAGAAATTTCAAAAACAACTAAAGTAACTGCCTTTTTAGCTTTTAGCTTGATTTTATGATTAGGGAAAGAAAAGCCATGCTCTTATTCTTCATATAGAAGTGAGTTGACTGAAAATCTGTATTCATACACTTGATTCTAGATATATCCTGTACAGAAGTTTTTTCCAAAAAGATTATAGTCTTACTTGCTTCCTTTATGCCCCAAACTTTTGAACCTTAAAAGAAAAGTACTTGCTTGCCAGCTTCCACACTTTGCTCCTAGTCCGTGCTTCTAAGCTATGGCCCACATTGGAGCTAGAAGGAAAATGGTTGATTGTCTATCAATCTTACTTTAATGCAAAGGACTTCTTTCCAACTTTTCTTTTTCTTTTGTCTCCTCATTTAAGGTTTTTGTTATCTTCTTGGTGCTCCTTTTTTTATTTCTGGTTTTGGTCCTTCACAATCTGAAGTTTATCACCATTTTTGCTTTTTTTTTTTTAGCTTACATCTCTTTCTTATTCAAGGTCTCTACCTGAGGTTTTGAGAGAGGGCTATGCAATACATTTGAAAACACATGGAAACAATTTACTGAAGATGAAAAAGCCTTTCAAATAAAAGGTTGTGGAGATTCCTAGAGGGCAATAATTGTTCTAGCGTTCTGCAATAGATTTGGAGTACAGTTTTGCAGGAAAATGGGCAACATACCAACTTTCTCAGAGAGACTCACCGATTCGTCTAGAAAACTGTATGACTTAAAAATAACATGATTTCCTCCTTCATTCTAGATTCCTTATTGGAGATGGATGGAAGACTCATTTCTGGAAGATTTTTAGTGGGAGGATCAATCCTTTAAATTGGATTTTCCTTGTCCTTTTAAATAGTCCTGGTGATGAAATGTCCATTTGGTATCCCTTTTATATATTTCTTTCCTAAAATTTTAAACTTTCTAACAAATGAATGATTACTAATTGGAAGAGCATTTTTTTTCAACTGAATTTTATCCAATCCCTCTTCTAATTTAAGGTGTTGGTTCTGGATTAGCGTATCATGCATATGCCATTTCATGGACCATTATCTTAGTTATCAACATTCTTGATATTTCTCCTACTTGTGATATTTAATAACCATTTATGGAACTTCCAAAGTTTTCACTGAGCTAGTTACAGAATCCATCGGTTTCCTGCAAAATATGATACCATTCCATGGTCTGAATTGTAGCTTACCAAGGTCAATTCTGTTTTGATCATCTATCAATAATGGCAGTCTTGGATTTGATTGAATATTCCTGCATACTTTGCATACAATAATACAGGTTTATGTATGCTATGAATAGCTCTTTCCATTCTGACTCCTAATAGTCCAATTACTGAACTTTTATATCTTCTCTCTTTCTTTCGGCTCAGTGGGTCTGCAATGTTAAACCTGTCTTTGTTGACTTCAGATATGTGGGCAGTTCTTATTCGCATCTTTGCTTAGCATCAAAAGGTTACCAAGAGATTTTATTTTACAATATTAATAAAGATTCATCACATTCCAGCTTAAAAAGTAAAGCTAGAATTTATTAGAATTAACTGCCCATTGAAACCTAATATCTTTTTCAGGTTGATTGGATGTACTTCATGGCATTTGCTGCTGTTGTCGTTGGACTCATTATTTATTCAGGGTATTTCAATTTCAAATTTTTTTTGGGTATTTTCTCATACTGTAGACAGGGCACACGAAAAAGAAGTCCTACTTGTGGAATGTTAGCAACAAGCTCATAGTAACTAGTGGGCTTGAACCTGTGCCACCGCTTAAAGGCATCAAACTCATGGTTTGATTTTAAGTATGGTTGCTCAAAGATTTGAGCTTGAGCAACATTAAGCTAGGTTCCTTTCAGCTTGTAGATAATTGAATTGGAGGAATCGATATTGTTCCAGAATGTAAAGGGAAATGGAATTTTCTGAAATGACATGAGAAGCTCCAACTTATTTGAAAAACAGGCTTCTGATATTACACAAAACTCAAAAAAGAGATGCTATTTCTAATCATCTTACCTTTCTACAAATACTAATTAAAAACTCTTTAGTACTACTAACATGAGCCAAAAGCAGAAGAGAATGACATGCTTTCTTTTGAGAAACTAGCTAGATTGTTTGCAGATATAACGGATGAAAATTGTAAAACCAAGATTTTGCTTCTTGTTTGTCTGCTTTCTTCCAGCAGACTAATATACATTTGCCAATGCCTTTGGTCTTACTGCAGGGGTGACAAAGGTGATGAGCAACATTATGCTGAGATTGCTGATGAAGATGCTGAGAGAAGCAGATATTTTGAAGAGAAGGCTGGTCTTCTTGGAAATTCCAACCAGAGTTCTATAGTTGGGGGCTCGAGGATTGGTGATAGTAGTAAGCATGGTTCTGCTTCCTCTGGCATTGCAAGACAGGATGACACTGAAAACAAGAGGATGGAGAAAGATGCACAATGGAAGACAGGATAATCCATCGTAGTTGGCTGCACTCCACAACAAAATGAGGTATCTAAAAGGAAGAATCAAACTATGATGGAGATGACAAAGTCAATGTTACATGCAGGAGAAGAAACTTTCTGAAGCTTATTGGGCTGAAGCAGTTCATACAGCAGTGTATTTGATTAACAGAGGCCCAGTAGAGCACTCTCACAACTCACATGATCACTTTGTGGAAATTAAAGGGTGCAATCCACACTTTTAAATAAAGAAAAAAAACATTAAAAATTGATTTTCTTACAAAAAAATATAAAAATAAAAATAGAATATAATTAAAATTAATTAAAAATTTATGTATTTTCACATTATTTAATTTTTATATTGAAAAATTAGAATAAATGAAATAAGTTTATAGTAGCATGTAAAAATAATTTATGGATATTAAATTGATTTTGTTTTCATTTATATTTCCTATATAAGAATTGATTTGATGATTTAGTACATGTTTGGGACTATTTTTTGAAAACGGCTTTATGTTTTTGATAACAAAAAACCAATAAAATACATTCAATAATCAAAAAATATTTTTTATTTTCTTCTTGAAAACAAAAAAATAAGGTATTTTTTTAGTGTTTTAAAAATAATTATAAAAACATGTAAAATGATTAAAAATAAAACACTAAATATAAAAATTGTTTTTAAAACATGTTTAAAAATATTAAAAAAAAAACAGAATAAAAATATTTCATGTTTTCGTTTACAAAATGAAGAAAAAAAGTTTGAACTTAATCATCTAATAATATTTAAAAAAGAAAAAGAAAATTAGAAAAAATCTTTCTTTTATTCTTTTTCTTTTGTGTCAAGAGAGCCCTTTTAAAATGGAATATATTTCATTTTCATGGGTTTCTAAGATAAGCCTTGCAGAAAATGGAATGGAATATATCTCATTTTCTAGGGTTTGTGAGATAAGCCTTTCAGAAAATGCCATACCCAATTTGGGGTTCTCATTGGACAACAACATCTTCTTATAACCTGCCTTTTTCATTTCTTTTTTATTTTTTTATTTATTTTTAATTAATAATATTGCCAAGGTGGGTTCACATTGACTCTAATTAAATATTTTAAACCCAATTATAAACCAAGTTAGTGGGGTTGGATCCAACTCAAAATTATGGCAACCTCACTAGAAAATTCATGATAAAACACACCCTTTGGAATTGATTCCTACCCTGACTAAACAAAAGCCTATGAACCCTAAAAGTGCCAACCATGGAAACCCCACTTGCTTCACTTTTTGAAGAGTCAAAAGTCAAAACCCCAAGCACAACCTCTCAAAAAATTAATCAATCAAAAACCCACACCATGCTTTTTCAACAAAAGGGCAAAATAACATTTAAAAAAAAAAAAGAAAAAGGAAAAAAGTAGTGAGAATAAAACTATAAAAAGGTATTCCACTGTATGCGGCTAAAAGAAGCCTTTTGAGATCTTTAAGTAAGTAAAATTCCACCTAAACACCCTTTTAGGTTCCATAGTGGAGTCCCCTATCCTAGTGGTGGGCCTCTTTTGTCCTATTTTGTCAAGGTTGGTTTAGAAGAAGGAAAAAAAAAATTCATATTTTGGGAGGAGATAGCCATGGGACTATTGATATTGCAAACATCATTAGCATGAGCAACAAGTAAAGGAAAGGCTTGTCTCATTTCTTTATAAAGGTTGACTATGTGTAACATATTCAAATGGAGTGACTTGATATAATATAAGTTGGTTCAAGGCTTACCCAAGTGGGGAATCCCATAATTTAAGCTTTTTTCTATAAAGAAAATGTGAAAATCATTTTCAAATATTTAAAAAAAAAAAACTCATATAAAATTTGAATTCAATTTTAAAACTTGATTATGAGAAGCTCTTCTAACCTTTTGAACACTTAAAAAATTTATCATTCAAATGTTAAAAAGAACAAAAACCTATTCTAAAATCAATATCAAACTCGAATCAATTTTAATTTCATATGATCATTTATTTTTTAAGTTAGGTAAAAGTTGAAATAAAGATGATATTAGTATTGGAAAATTTTTATTAGATAAATTTTTTATAAGAAATAATATTTTTTAAATTTTCATATTAAATTATTTTTTAAGTTATAACTCTTTTAAGTCAAATAAGCATTGGAATGCTCATTAGACTTAAAATAAAAATAAATAAATAAATAAACCTTATAATTTCTTAAAAATCGATCCAAACTTTATTTATTAAATTTTAAATTCCCATTTGATATCATTAATAAAGGATAAAATTAAGGGTTTTTGAAAAAATAAGATTTTCTTAATTTTTATATTAAATAATATTTGTCAAATAAATATTGGATATATCAAATTTTAAAAATAAAAATACAAATATAAATAAATAAATATATATATATATATATATATATATATATATATATATATATATATATATATATATATATATATATATATATATATATATATATATATATTCCTCCACTATAGGACAAAATTACGAGAGGATCAAAGGTCAAATAGATAAAGCTTTGGCTTCTCCTAAACCCTTTGGGGCATTTGTGAGTTGTGCCTCGTGAGAGACCCCCAATACAATAATGCCATCTCAGCATGAAAACAAACCACCAGCCCACTTGCTTTCTTTTGCTTAATATAGTCATTATTCTAAATATCTCTACTTTTGCCCTTTTTAGGAAAAAGAAATATTACTTAACTATTACTATTTTTTTTTTAAATAATTTTTAAAATATTATTAATAAAATATAGTAAAAAATTGTATAATTGTACAACCATAGGATAGAGGAAGTAACTGCATAGTTTTCTTATGCTAGGTTGGTTGACAATTTAATTGCTTCTAGAAAATATTAAGAACATCATAATAAATACAAAACAAAATCAAACATAATTAAAATTAATTAAAATTTTATGCACTTTAAAATTATTTAATCTTATTATAATGGAGATAAATAAGTAAATTAATTTATTGAATTTAAATTTATTTTTTATTTTTCTTCATTTTTTTTCTATTTTTCCTTTTTATTTTTCGCATTTTCCCTCAAATCTTCCAAAACCAAGAGGAAAAGAAAATAAAAGAGGAAAATTGTAAGGAGAGAAAGAATGACTGAAAATAATATATATAAATATATATAATTTAAAGTTAATAAATTGTTTTTGTATGTTATTTTAAATTTGTTTAACTTATTTTTATTATTTTTTTAAAATATAAGTTTTTAACCATTTTATATTATATTTAATTTTTTTCATATATTTTTATGATAAAACAAAAATGAAAGATTAATTTTCTTACTTTTTTTCTCTTTTATTAAAGTTTTCTTACAACCAAACACACCATTAGTAAATTCTTTGGCATCTTTAAAATATCCATTTTAAAAGCTTTCTAAATTTGTGCCATTGGAAACCTTTTTATATTGTAAATTTTTCTCATTAAATTTAAGTAAATTATTAATTACTATACTTATCTTTCTAATTGCAAATTATGACAAAATTCTCATACCAACTTCAAATAAAAATGGAAGTGGATCACAATTATTATCTATAAAATAGAAAATTTGAAATCAAAATCCTAATAAAAATAAGCTTTTGTTTTCACATGGATAAATTTTGGACTCGTACTCCAATTTCTAACAAAAATCCTAATATATTAAAAACTAGAATGAATTTCTCATTTTCATTTCTTATTTCAACGTTAAAAACATATTCAATAAAATCAAGCACTCGTTATTATATCAAGATATTTAAATAAAAAATTAATGAGTAAAATTTTATTATCCCACACAAATTCAATTTCTCCGATTTTCAACATCGATGCAAAGGAAAAGTTGGTTTTTGGTTTTACCTCGTTAATTTTAAAATGTATAGAAAAAAAAAATCTTAAATTTTACTAAAAAGATATCGGTTCTTTACAATTAAGCATTTATGCGTCTACTCATCGTAGGATTATTTTGGATTATTTTAAAAAAATAATTATCTGACCGATGAAAAATGCATTTTCCCCCGATCGAATTCTTATATTTGTTTTTTTCTCAATCATTTTTTAACAGCTAATATAAAAACTAGATAGCTTTTTTATAGGAATGGTTGGCCCGCCTTACCTCATCTTAGAGAATGTGAACGGCATAATATTTAATAATTTCTATATATAATTTTTTTTGTTCCTTCTTATTGTCATTGATTAGCTACACGAGGGGGAGAAAGAGAGGGAAAGAAAATAGTTGTCAATTTGTTCAACATTCAACGGCTGTTGGACAGTGACACAGGATTTTGGGAACTCCTCACAGCTGTTAGCGCATTGCCGGCTTTTCTTTTTCCCTTTTTTGTTTTTGGGTTCATTCAAAACCATCATCACGCACATTGAAACTATACTCTCTGAAGTGGGGTGCTTGGTTAGGGTGAGAAAAGGAGAGACGCGTCTGAGTTTTGGGATAAAAATGGGGTTTCTGGAAATGGGTATTTGAGAATTTTATGTCGTGGGGTGTTTTTATTTTTTAGTTTTTTCGAATTATTTTCGTTTTTTGATCGGTGGGGTTTGGGACGGGAAGAAAAGATGTTGAGTTCTAAGGAATTCTGGACGAAGAAGACTTTAGTGGGTCTTGGATTGGGGCAGTTTCTGTCTCTTCTGATCACTTCTACTGGCTTTTCTTCTTCTGAACTTGCAAGAAGAGGTCTGTTCTTTTGTATTCTCATCATTTTGACAGTGTGGGACTTGTAATAGTTATAATTGATTGCAAACTATGAATTTTTCATTATTATCATTATTTATAATTGCCTGCAAAAGATAATTTCGTTATAATTGATTGCAGAGGAACATGGTGTACAGAGTTCTGGCATTTTTTCTTGATTGTTAATCTTCTTTTAGTTATTTACTATGAGGATTAGAAAAATCTTATGTTTTGATTTTTTTTTTTTTTCTCTATAATACTGTTTCTTCCAAATACCCAATGGTTTAATGCCAATTGTCTTTTGTTCCTGCTCTGATTTTGTTAGATTTCACATTTTGACTGTTTCTTATGATAAATTGTTCTTGTGAATGTGATATGTTTGTAATCAGGGCTTTCTACATTGTATTTCAATTTACCTATTTATCCATTTATTTTTGTGTATTTTAGGAATCAACGTGCCAACTTCTCAGTCTTTTCTAAATTATGTGCTCTTGGCAATTGTCTATGGAATCACTATGATTCTTCGAAAAAGGGCTCTCAAGGTTGCTCTCTATACTTCACCTTTTTTTCGCTTCTTCTGGTCATTGAATGATATGATTGTTGTTGCATTTGGATTCAAATAAGTTTATTTATTTGATGGATTGTTTGCTGATGAAACTATCAATATTTTTAATTTGGCATTCTTGTTATATGTGGACACTGTGTCCTGCATGCATATTTATTCAGCTTCTGTCAATCACATTTGGGAGTCTTGGCCTTTAACAGGTGATATCTGGGTTTGTGTTTGGTCCGTTTAAACATTCATTATGAGATTTTGCTTGGGAAGTCTTTAAATTGGGATAGATTAAATAGTAGTAATGGCTTTTAATAGGTCATATTTAAGGTTCCTTTTTGGCTGGTTTGAAGATCCAATATGGGTTTGCTGAGGAAGTCTTCAAATTGGGATAGGTTAAACAAGAAAAAGATTAAAGCAATTCCGCACGATTCCATGAATTTCAGATGAAAAAGTTCTATATGCTATCGTCTAGTCAGACTGTTCTGCATGCACATAGAGGAGGATGCTGCATATTATGGAAAACGATTTTTTCTGAGTGACCTCATAATTTTGTATGTAGTTTGATGGTCTGAACTCTACATATATGGTGCTTTCATTGTTTCTTTTCTTTTCTTTGGATTTTTTTTTTTTTTTACCCTTGAGATTAGAATCGGTTTTTGAGCCAAAAACAAATATGTTGCATGTGAGTTGTTCTGGCCCATAGAATCATCTGGGGTTATGGTCGATGGTTTCCAGAAGAGACCAGAGAAAGACTGTTTTCAGGGCCCTATGTGCTTCTAGGGTGTCGTAGGGAATTTTCATTAGTTGATATTTCAGGCAGCAGTATCAGAAGCTTCACATGATAATTGTAACAAGGATGTGATGACTGATGACTGGGACCTGGAGAGCTAAAACATGGAATTTAGCAAAAGGAGAGATGTGTGAACTATAGTCTGCCTTTGTTTGGGAGGCACATATGGAAATGATGGAATAAAAGAATCTGCAAAGGGACCAAACCCATGGAGGGGAAGCTGAAAGAATTAACCCTGCAATTCTTACAAAACCCAATGTGAACAGGAGGTTTTCTTTCTTGAATTTCATTGACAGTATAGGGTTCAAGTGAAAACAAGGGGGGCCTTTGGATGTAGTTCAAGTGAAAACAAGTGTGTTCCTTTACTTTTCCCTTGTTTTGTGCAACTTCTATACTTTCTACATGATCTGGTGGGGACCCCCTTTCGCATTCATATACTTTCTGTGTCTCTTATTAGGCCATTCTTTGGCATTTATTTATTGTTATTTTCCTATCAATGAATAGATGGTTCTCTGAATTGCCCCAAGTGATATGGACAGGAATGGTCCAAATATGTTTAAAGGACATTATGCCCATGGAATGTGAGCAGGTTCGAAATTGACATGCACAAATAGCATGAAATGCAGAAAATATTCACTAAAGGTGTATAGTTGAATATAATGCAAGAGTTCAGATGCCATGGGTGAATTTGGTCACTTTAATTGATTTATTCAATAGTCTGTCCATGCAACACTATCATGGGAATGGATTTTCTGTATCAGTATGAAGGATATCTCATTCTTCAGTCTACTAAGTTTTTTCATGATAAAGTCTCTGTGTTCTTATTAAACAAAATATCTCATTGATGCTCTTCTAAGTTTGTTATTTTCTTTATTTTGTTAAAACGCATACCTGGTTAGATATTTTTCATTGTTAAATATATGTTGATTATCTTCTTTTGGAATTTGTGCAGGCAAAATGGTATTATTATGTAGTTCTTGCATTGGTAGATGTAGAGGCCAATTTTCTTGGTGAGTATGCAATTGTAAAAGAAATTTGTACCTTATACTGTTCTGTTTTTCTGGCCCATGCTGTTCAGTTTTCAATTTAAGTTCTATAGAGATATTTACTGTGATTCCTCTATTGTGCTCCTTTAACTAGCCTAAAGCACATTCCTATGTGATATTTAGTTCAATTAGGATTGCATTTTGTTGATCTTATACCAAAAATTGTATGCTTGTTTTTTCGAGGCTTCACACCCTTGTTCTGGTGATTGTATAACCTTTGTGAATAATAACCACATTGATTCAGGATATTGAAGGAACATTGTGAACTTGTCTTCTTCTATGTTGCTATCTTGCATCCTATATTCTATTTATCTTGGGGAAATATACGTAAACAATACATAATGCTCGTAAAAAATGCAGATTAAAAAGAATAGATTATGATTTCTGCTTGTTCTATATAATTGCAAGTGGCTCTGAGTTCTGTAACATTTTATCCTTAGAATGTACCATCCCATATAATGGCTGATATGGATTCTATTGTGTTTTCTTCTCCTTCTCCCTCCCCACCTCGTGAAAAAGCACATATTGAATCCTAATGCATTTTTTTGATAGCAACTAGGAGTATTATCTCCTACTTATGTGTAGTAATGATCTGTAGGATACTTTGAGTAAACTCTAAATGCTCTTGGTCTGAACCATTAGATCACTACAACATCAATCTGCCCAAACTCCAATAACTCATGGAGCATCTGAAACATGAATTACATGAAGAAATGCTTTGATTATAAAACAAGACAACTCCAGTTAGACTATGATATCAAGAGTGAGAAGTGATAATTCTGCTAAAAAGTTCCAGTGGTCTTTGAAATTTTCAGGGCTGCTAAAAGATCCTTTCAGAAAGGACATGAATATCAATATACAAAAGGTTGCTTCTGACTGTTTCTTTAATTTGAAAGCAACGATAGAACATGAAAAGGCCAACTTCTTTAATTCATAAAAGCTTATTGTCAAGGACCTTAACAGAAAAAAATAAAAAATATTGCAAACAGTTAATAATGGAACCTTTAGACTTTAGTTGGGGTCTTAAAACCTCCATAATTTTCACTGTGCGAAGATGTGGTCAATTTTGAAACACATCTTGCCCACTCATTCTATAAACTAGCAATGGATGTGAAATTGTGGACAACTTGACATTACCAAGTTTTGGATACTCAACAACCACTTGTGGTTTTTTTTTCTTCTATCTTTTTAAGAAGGGTCTATTTATGTATTTCCAGGTCTCAGGGTGTAGACTGATTTTCATTTATTTGAACTGTTCCTAAGGACTCTTATATATGTATTTTCAGGTCTCAGAGTGTAGACTGACTTTCATTGATTTTAACTGTAACTAATTTAATCCTTATTACGCTTTCAGTGGTAAAAGCATACCAATACACATCTATAACAAGCGTCATGCTGCTGGATTGTTTTACAATCCCATGTGTCATAATTTTTACCCGATTTTTCTTGAAGACAAAGTACAGAATTAAGAAGTTAACTGGTGCATCAATCTGTATTGCTGGTATTGTTATTGTCATCTTTTCAGATGTTCATGCAAGTGACAGAGCTGGTAAGCATGTACTATTTTACCAAGTTGATTTTAGCTTTGCGCTGTTGTATCTGATCTAAGCTTTTCAAATTGTTGTGTACATAAGTATACACTGTGATCAAATAAAGACTAAGAAAGTGGTTTGCTGGATTTGATCTAACAAAGGTTGTTTGTGGCTATAAAACTTATATGGTTATGCTATAATTGCTCTATATTTATTCAAAATTTTACTACAATGTTTTGCTTATTTTAAAGCTCAAAATCATGGGTATAGAGTTTTAAAAATATTTCTCACAGTATTTATTTGCTGTTTTGTAACATGGATTTTTGTTCCTGTTATTCGATTATTTGAAGAGAATGTGCCATGATTATTCAGGGGATAAGATGATAGGCAACTTCATATCTAAGGAATTTACATAAAGGTGATCTTCAGGAAAATTGATGGTTTCTAAAATGGCCTTTTAAAGACCATGATGACATTGAAGAGTACTCAATGATTGGAGAATGTTTGTAAGAAGTCTCTCTGATGGCCCTTTCAATCAACCAGAATATGGAGAAGAAAATAAAATTTAAATCCATACTTTATTGATTAAACTCTATTAAGAGAAAACATACATATCCTTTAATGATCTCTTGAGATGTAGAACCCCAACAAGTTAAGTCAGTTATCAAGTTTTCTCTCATGAGAATTTTGTGGCCCATCTTTCAGGCATGACACAGATCCTTATTTGACTGGAGGATTAGCTGATAGTAAGATTGATACTCATACTATCTAACCTATCAAAAGACAAAAAAAATGATACTCTTACTATCTGCTTTAACTTCAGGTTTGCATGCTATGAACACCCTGGTTACAATTGCTTGTAAAGGAAGAACTCTGGATGACATTCTTGTGAAATACAAATTTCCATTGTGAAAAATGTTATTTGCTATAATTACAAAGGGATTTGTGGATATGTCAATATTTATGATAAAAGATGCTTATTTCAGTGCTGTTTATTACGGATACTGTCCTTCTCAAGTTACAAATCTTACAGTTACATCTGTATCAGTATATGTATATTATCCATATTTCTGATTATGATACATTATGTAATATGGCTTGTAGGAGGGAACAACCCTCTGAAAGGGGATTTGCTTGTGATTGCTGGATCTATACTCTATGCTGTCAGCAATGTTAGTGAGGTATGAATAGTCTTTTCCTTTCCTTTTTGTTTTTATAATTTATTTCAGTCCGCATTTTTGGTTGTTTTGCATTTCATGCAATTATTTTGTTCTATGGAAAGGTATGCGTCTAATGGGGCATTTGTACCATACCATAAATCTTTATTTAAAAATTAACATTTTTCTTTCCCATTTAAATCTTATTCTATATCAGAAACTCTTCTTCCTCTGTATATATATTTTTTTAAATATTCTTGAAATCCTACCTATACTTTGGCCTTTTCTTTTCTTATTTTGTCTATTGCTTGATGTCTCATGCCCTTTTCTTTCTCTTTTCCTTGTCCTTTCTCTCATTCAACCCCCATCTCTTGGCTCTTCTTTTGTTTCTTCTCCCCCCAACTCTCATGTCATCTCTTGATTCTCCTTCTCATCATCCTTCCTTGGTATGACCCTGGAAAACCTTCTATGGGACTGGTAATTGTTAAATCCAGCAGAAGTATACTTTATGATCTTTATCAAAATTTGTTTGGCAAGAACATGGAATGTCTGTGGAAAGTTCAATTCTTTGGCAGCAAATGATGGGGCCTGATCCTTTTATTTTCCAGGTTTCTTATGCTTGGAAATGTTTTTGTCTTAAGCTTGTTTATCTTAAACGCAGCTTGAGTACTTCTCCATCTCTCTCAAGAAACAACTTGACTTGAAATGTCTGTTTTTCAAACTACTATTCCCATTTTATGCATTCAAACAAGGTTTATTTTATTTTTATAAAAAAAAAAACAAAAAAAAGTCATTTGCATTTATAGTTTTATTATAACTCATTTGGAGTTCCACATATTGCTTTCTTTGAAGGGGGCCTAGTTCTCTAGTGATTGTGGTATACCTACAGTAGCTACAGATAAACCTTGTTTCTCTGCCTTGTACAGGAGTTTCTTGTGAAAAGTGCCGATAGAGTTGAACTCATGGCATTGCTGGGGTCTTTTGGTGCTATTGTCAGTGCTATCCAAATGTATCCTTGATTTCATGGCCAATCAATTACATTGTTTAATGCATATTATAAGTTCTTTCCTTATTAGGAGAGTTTCTATTTAGCACAATTTGGCATTGTTCTTTGTTTTTTTAAAATGCTTGAATAGTTTTGTTCATTTTTTTCTACATTATATGAAACTTGCTTGATTTATTTGTGCTCATCACCTCAATCAATCAATCAATCCTCCAAATGAGTTGGTTGAATGCCTGAAACTCGAAGGAATTGATAGGAGTCTGCTATGGCATTTACCTATGATTTGGTCAAAGCTTTTAATGCTGTTGTTTGGAGAAAATGCTGGTCTAATTTTTCCATTCTTTTTAAAATACAATCATATTGTCAATTTGTATTCCCTGATGATATTTATAGAAGCATACTGGAGCGTAATGAACTTAAATCCATCCGCTGGTCAGCTGGAGCAGTAAGTCTCTCTTTTCTTTCATTTTGAAATTAAGTTCTGATTGGTTAAATATATATAATCTTTCGATGCAATAATTAGTTAAACAAAGCATTAAATTGTTAACTCGTTTAAGACAAAAAACCTTCCTCCCATTTCATATGGCCTACTCCTTTATGGATTTCTCTCTTCTGATGGAAAAAGGTAGTTTTAGCATTTGTTTTTGCAGTATATTTATAATTTGGAAGATTCTTAACTTTTAATGAATCTACCCTGTATTTGGTTTCAGGCACTTCCATTTGTCGGATTTTCAGCAGCCATGTTTATGTTCTACTCATTAGTTCCTGTCTTGCTTAAGGTATGGATCCTAGCAATTTAAGGTTTCCATGTATAATCTTCTGTATTTGTTCCTTCTAATTGTGACAGAATGTCTCTTATCAAGAAGCTTCCATATTTGGTGATGCTCGCATTTCAAAACCTCGTTCCATACATCTTGCTCAGATTCTTCTAAACCTTGCCTTCTTCAATATCTGTTTGATATCCCTTTGATATGTCTCTTTCTTGTGCCTAGTAAATTCATTCTTGATATTTCTCCTATTTGTGATATTTAATAACTATTTATGAAAATTCCAAATTTGTCACTGAGCTAGTTGTATGATCCATCATTTTCCTACAAAATATTGTAACTTACCAATATCAAGTCTGTTTTAATTATCTACCAATAATACCGGTCTTGGATTTGGATTGAATATTCCTGCATACTTTGCATGTTCATACAATAATACTCGTTTATGTATATTATGAATAGTTCTTTACCATCCTGAATCTTAATATCCAATTACTTAATTTTTTTATATCTTCTCTCATTCTTTCAGCTCAGTGGGTCTGCAATGTTAAACCTGTCTTTACTGACCTCAGATATGTGGGCAGTCTTTATTCGCATCTTTGCTTACCATCAAAAGGTTCATAAGAGATTTTACTTTACAATGTTACTAAAGATTCATCAAAATTAAGCTTAAAAAGCAAAGCTAGATTTAATTAGAATAGCTGCCCATTTGAAATGTATTATCCTTTTCAGGTTGATTGGATGTACTTCATTGCATTTGCTGCTGTTGTCATTGGACTTGTTATTTATTCAGGGTATGTTGATTTTGAATTCTTTTTGGGTATTTTCTCATACTGTAGACAGGGCACATGTAAAAGATGTTGCTAATCATCTTACCTTTCTGCAAAGACTAACTAAGCCAAAAGCAGAAGAGAACGATAGGCTTTCTTGTGAGAGGCTAGGTAGATTGTTTTCATTTGTCTGTTTTCTTGCCGCTGACTAATATATATCTGTCAATGCCTCTGATCTTACTGCAGGGGTGACAAAGATGATGAGCAACATACTGCTGACGTTGCTGATGAAGATGCTGAGAGAAGCAGACACTTTGATGAGGAGGCTGGTCCTAGAAATTCCAACCGGAGTTCTATGGCTGGGGGCTCAAGGATTGGGGACAGTAATAAAGATGATTCTGCTCCCAAGAAGGGATCACACTGATAACAAGAGCATATGAAAAGAGGTACAATGGAAAAAATGATAATCCATCATTTTTCATCTTTCACATGTAAATGAAGATTGCAAAACACTGCTGTCAAGGAAGTGGCAGATGTCTTGCTACAGTAGGATTGGGTGTAGGACTGGGTTTTGAGCAACGAAGTTTGAATAATAATCTCTTAGTCATGAAAGAAATCATAAATTCATGATTGCAGTATACAGATTTTTCAAAGAAACGCTTCACCAAAAGTTACGATTGCGCTAACTAGGCCGTCAGTTCAATTGATGCTTGTTAAGTTCATTCTTGTTGCTTCAGCTAAATTGACTAAGTGCACTGAGACCAAGATTTGGATGGGCAAAAACTACTAATACCAACTTCAGATGGAAAATTTTGCAAGAAAATTGAATGGTGAAATCCTTTTGTCCCTTCTATTATAAACCATTTGAACTGGAGGCTAACAAAGTCCAGGACCATCGCCATGCAAGGGTGTAAGATGAGGTTGTCTACCCATCTTTTCTGGTCTTCCTCTCATTATTTGCTTGTAATATGCCAGCCCTAGGAATTGAATGAGAACCTGATTTCAAGGTTTTTAGGCTTGTGATCTTACATATCTCGCTTTTATAGCATTTTTGGCACCTGACCTTTCTAGAAGAATAAAACCCTAGCCAACTGAAACTCACTTTAAAGCATGACCTGAAGAATTGGGGTGAATTTTGGGGGGCAGAGGAACTTGGAAAAAAAAGACAAATGTTCATGCATTTAATACAAGTTATTCACCCAGTGCCCAAAAGAGAGCAATACTTTTCTAGGGAACAAAAGGGCTTGCAGATTTGTTGGCTTCCTATACTCCAATCTATTGATGGGTTGGAAGTTTTTCCCATGGCAGAGTACTCCTGAGGAGCTATCATTGATGCAAGCAACTCTTGAATCTGAGGGCAAGAAGAGAGACTAACATTTTCCAAACCAGATATATTATACCAGTTTTGCTTGTTTACAATATTTTAACTAACCCTTTGCACAAAATATTAAAAGAAAGAAGTGTGTTTTCATATGCTGATTTGAATCATTTTGTCGTATTTCAAACTACATCATCCCAAGATATTTGTTGTTTCATGTACTTTATGGGTCATAGGTAAAATACCCAAGTACTGGTTACTCGTCTTTTAATGATATAAATACTACTTTGACTTATTTAAGTACTACTTTGTTTGGAAGTATATGAAATTTTAATTATTTTTCGAGGTTCCTCCTCTATTTTATTACAAAATTCTCCACCAAAATGAAAGCCATTTATGAAATGAAATATATAAATGTGATGCTTCCCCTGGCAGAGAACCACTCTTATCATCTTTACAGCTACAATGAGTAATAGTTCTGTTGCATGCTAGCTTAGCTGAGATCCAAAACTGCAAATTGGCCACTACATTGCTTCAGGATCACCTGAATTTATGGTATAATTCTTCAGACACCTCACTGCTTTTTCTGTACATGATCGAACTAATGTACAAAAATGAGTATAGAGCTCCCAGTTCTTTGGTTTGATCAGATGCTGAAGGGAAGAAACAAATGAGAAAAGTTAAGCCTGAAATTTATTTTCAGAAGTCATTCCCTCTGGTATAGTTATCTGGCTAACAGGAGTATTAAGAGAATCCAGCTCCCTAACTCCGTCGCCATGAATTCTGAACTTTTTTTCGACGAGATGGTGGGAAGAGGAGCTGCTGGATCTGCTTTTCAGCGGCAGCTGCAGACGTAGCCTGCAAAACACCATGAATGCCAAAATCTTCAGCATAGGTAAAAGGGCTTTGTTAAGTAGGATGCTTCATCCTGAGAGTTAATATATTGTTAATAGGATGAATGGCAGACATGTGATGCAATCATGTGACACCAGTTTAGACAATCATCGGTTTAAAGCATATTCTTTTTCTTTTTTATTCATGAGGGACAACCTTGCACCAACCAAAATTCTTGGTGTGTGTGAGATAACACTTGCACCCAGCATAACCATCAAGGGCTGTTAAAGAAACCCCAAACTAATCTGCTGCATGATGGAGGTTATGATATGTTCCTATGCATTTTGGCAGTTGAATTATTCAAGAAGGTTACAAACCTCATTCATTTCTTTTCAGGTCATTTCTGTCATTGAGCAGCTGGAGAAAACAACACCTGATCTAGATTTACAAAGTTGGAGATCAAAAGACAAGGATTGAAACTCAAATTGGTGATCAAAGTGTGTTGAAAGATTCAATCATTTTTGTCATTCCAGAAGAAACATTTTGGTCAAATTTCTTTTAGTTTTTGCTTAACTGAGGTTAGGGTTTTCCTTAACTGAGTTCAGAGACCCTATTTCTGATCTAGATCTACTTGCATAGAAGGTTAAAAAAAAGAAATGCAGATGAAATTGAAAGTTGCACCTTCCAGGTCATGAATAGAAAGAAAGCTCTAGATAGCACACAAGCAAAGCAGCACCTAGTATTCAATTGTCCCATCAGCTAATAGTATGTAAGAAAACTAACCTAATCATACCCAATGCTCTTTGTTACCATTACTAGAAATTAGCTGGAGCGGCAAGTGATAGATTGATTTCCAGAATAGGAAATTTCATGGCAGAAGAGTATGAAGGTGTACTAAGCACTATGGGGTGCCTTATTCTTTGGTTTATATTTCCTTTTTGCTTGCTTTGAAGAATAGCTCATCCTAGAGGCATGGCTCAAGTGGTAAAGGGTCAGGATGGGTTTGTGGAAGGTTCCATATCAAGTTCCGATGGGGACAAAAAAGAGGGGAGAAAAAAAGGAATAGTTCGTCCTTCCTTGTACCCTTAAAATATTTAATTAAAAAAGAAAGAAAGAAAGAAAACCGAAACACTACAAAGTGGTTTGCATACCCGAACTTTGAAGGAAAAACGATGTGTTTGTATTTCCACTCCAGTGAAAACTCTTACATCCATGCCAAGGCTGTCAACCCCAATCAAATTAGCTCCCTGTACAAAACAGGGTAAGAAATCAGAATTAGTAGCATCACACCACAAGCTAGCAAAAGTATGGAAATTATAGAATATCTTAACCAGTTAACCACAGTCTTCATATCATATTAATTCAGGGATAGCACAAGTGATAACATATCAAATTATTGTCTTGTGTTTTTAAGCCATAGCGAAGATCATAATCATAATCATAGATATCTAAAGCATCATCTTAATTTCATTCACAGAACTCCTAGGTACATTTATACAACCGAAGAGATGGAGGTGAAATGAATTCATAAAGTAGGAAGAGTTGAACCTCCAAGAATGCAACTACTTTAATCATCTCATCCAGGTTTATTCCATAACAATTGGAGTAACAACAAGCTATTTTAGCTTACATATTTAGATCATAGACAGAATAATATATGCTTGATTTAGCTCAAGTTTGCTGAATTCCTAATTCACAGTCAGCAACATACCAGGTCATGGTTTTACTACCTCTAAATAGTCATGATAAAGAATGAAATTTTATTATTTCACTTTTTAAATCCTACATTTACAATAATCTGTGGCCAAAGACATGAGTATCATGTTCCAAACACAGAACAGCAACTCCCGAAAATCTAGACAAGGAGACATAGCAATATAATGTGGCTACGTGAATTTACTATACAGGACATACTTGCTTTTTATATTTTTTGCATGCATGAAGAACCATAGAGACTAAAACAATGATGAGAGCAATAATTTCCCAATGTATTTTGAGTTTGTTCTTCGGCGCATATTAACAAAAAAAGGTGGACCTTTTTGTAAATGGCCAACCTTGTGGTGAACATGGGTATCAGATCATCAAGTCCCAACAATGTGTTATTAATACCAGGAAGCACCCTAAAATCAAAAAAAAAAAAAAAAAGAGTACAGAATGGAACCTCATTTATAGTGAGGAAATAAATCGAAAATCAGATAGAGAAAGTTGAAGCATTAAGAAACAGTTTCTACCTCAACATGAAAACCCTTCTTTTTGCAGAGAGCTTTAAGAGCAACATTGAACCATGTCCCATTCTCAGTAAAGTGCTCTACAATTGCTGAAGTAGAGTGTACAAGAACATCAGGCTCAGCATCTTGAAAATCTTGCAAGCTAATAACTGACTGCAAAATTTGAAAGAAACTCAGAGTTACAAAGTAAGAAGGTTGCATTTTGTGCAACAAGGCCCCTTTTCCCCAACAGAGGATTGTATGCCAAGAATCAGAACATTTTAATTAAGTAAATATCTTTCAAATTCTACATATTTATTTGAACTATTATTTACAAATAGCATTAGCTTTTAAAAATCCCCCTACAGTCTGTATAATTGATTCAAACTCACAAATATAGCCATCATGAATGCAATATACGTGCCTGAATGCCATACACAGAAAACAGCTCAATTCTCATAATCTCCAATCTGTAGAAAGTTGATCTAGCATTGTGTCCATCCCCTTTTGAACTAAAGCCTGTAATTTCTTCATCTAAGCAAAAATAGAGATTAATCAAATCAATGTTCAATTGCAAGAAACACTTTTATAGTTTAGAATGGTAATAGTATTTCTATTTAAATTAGAGTTCCTGTAGTTGAAAATTATAATAAGATGGGTAATCTAGACAGGCCATCAAGCCAAGAGTTACAAACGAGATCAGTTTCTAATAGATGGAATAGCGGAAGCCATGAAAAAAGAATCACCCATCAGCTTCCTCATCTTCTTTTTGTAAAAAGTCAGCTCAACAGCTTTCCACCATGTCCCAAAAGGTTTTAATTTAACAGAAATCTGTTACCCAAAAATTAGCCATAGAGAGGGTTTGGGGAATTGTAGACAAGTTCAATCCAGAATGTTGCAAATCCAATGGATTGTCTGAATTAAAATGTCATCCCATGTATGGATAAGAAATGCATTAGACCCTCCACTCAAATGAAATGGTTGGTTAGTGCCAGAAAGCACAAGAGTAACTGGATGGAATCTTTAGACTGAACAGGAACTTTTTAAAAGATGGGGATGGCCCCAACTAGGAGACAAAACTGTACAAAGCAACCACTTAGAGGAGCTGCAACAGCAAGTGCACCTAGAGTTCCATGAAAAAGAAAAACATTCAGAACGGCCTCCAGAAATCACCAGTAGCTGGATGAGCACATATGCACACTAATCCATTTCTTAATGTTTTTCTTGCATGATCTACCAGATTTGATAATCCCCATCAGTCCCTGACTCACTGTAACTAATTACAGTGAAAGATTAGGTCTGTTATGTCAATAAAATATTTGAAGCATCATAATATCACCCATAAGATACCTTTCCAGTCTGATGTGTAGCCATCACTGTCTTCACAGCTAAAGAGCCTTCTTAAGTATGGTTCTTCATCAATGAAAGCAGGCCTCAGGCATCCCACAATAGAAATACCATTTGATGGATGGTCCATTTCTTTATTGTGTTCCATGTTAACAGCCTACAAGAAAAGCATGAATTTAACAGATTATTATGGTAATAAACATGATCAACTTTACATGGTCCACAAATAAGAAGCTATAATTCAAGGAGAGTTAGCAACTGATTGTGAAGTCAAAATGTCTTGGGTGATATATGGTAAAGAAAGAATTATAACAAATGAACCATTTGTATTTATTCCAAAGGCAATGCCAAGTATGTATGACATATGGTTCTTTATTTTAAATTTATCAATAGAAATATTAGCCAAGAGAAATAACTCTCTTGCACTCTCTATTGCTTGTGACACTTGGTAGAAAGAAATGGGATCCTAATCAAATGGACAAGTATATTAACAAATAATTGAACCCTGATTAGAGTTTGGACACACTCAAAAATATTATTATCATCAGTTCGCATATGCACTAAGTGGTTTGTGGTTCTTCAACAATGTATAAACTGGCATTTGGACACCTTTAAATTTTCCTATAAGAAACAAAAATTTTCATTGAGGCAAAAGACGAATGCTCCTTATAAAAGAAACAGTAAGAATGAGAAATCACATAGAATATAACCGCTTTCACTACAAGACTGAAAATTAAATCAGGGAGTTCAATATGGTCCTCTGAACTAAATCCCAAGAGAAGCCTTCTTCTAGCTAGGAGATATGATTCCTGGTGACAAGATGCATTTGACCAAGAATTATCTCACCCATGTGAACAATGAGAGAGAGAGAGAGAGAGAGAGAGATCATTATGAGAGATCCCACAGACATGCACATTCACCCCACTTCCCTCAGACATCTGAAGACAACTCTAAACACAATTGTCATGGGATTTCCCCAATGAGAATTCAGTAAAGGTTAATTTCATTATGCTAAAAAGAGGGGGCCTTGAATCAGAAGGCAAATCCAGCCTCAATTTATTGTACATGCATGATAAAATCCAATTCACTATAATAATAAATATTCCTGAAACTCTGCAGGCACAATGCCCGTAGAGAAGCCAAAAACATGTACTTTCCCATATCTTCCCTGTGATGCTGACTCGGCCTTGAAGACTAGCATTTCTTTTTCAAGCTAAAGGACCCAAATAAAAGTCAGTGAACCAATTCTCCACAAAGCTTTACCACTGACCAAAAGAAATTGCCATCAAAGTGGAGATTTCATCAGGGGCCAAACAAATGGGACCCGCCGAAAGCAGCAACATTGGGCAAACCATAATGTGTCAAGGGCTGCTCTTTTGTGTTTATTTAGGACTATTTGTGAGAAGAGGAATTGTAGATCATTTCAAAATGTGAAGCAATCAGATTAGAATCTGAAAAACTTGTTCCTTCTTTTTGCTTTGGACTGGAAAGTCCTTATATGGGGGCCCAAGGTCTATATTAGATCTTATTGATTGGTTGGGCACTACTTAATGAGAGGGAGTTGTTTTTCATTTCTCTCTTCTATGCCTTTGGCATTTGGTACTCTTTGTATACTCCTTGTATACTTTTGTACCCTGCAGTTTAGCCCAGTAAAAATATTCTAGATTGCCTATCAAAAAACTAAAACAATATGGTAAACCAAATGAGTAAGGCAGAAATGAATAAAAAGATGATAGAGTCTCTTGTGCAGTGCTGCATGTCACAGAAATACTAAGCTGAAAGCTTTGTAGGGCTTTCTAGCAAGTCAATTTTCATTGGTGTGAAATTTTTTGCACACACGGACTATGTCAAACTAACACTTTTAGATAATTTGGTATTCTATATTGATTTAACTAGGATGTGGATACCTAAATTATTGGATTAATACATTGTGATAGGGAGTGAAAAGTGTCATAGAGACTAAATGCTGCTGCTTCTAGAGGACCAACACCTCCTCATTTAAGGAATCCAAAAGGTGGATGATGTGCAAAGACTGGAACAGAGCAGTTAGGTCTCAACTTCTGGATCATTTAGGGTTCCTGGAAACTAGGATCTCAGAAAAAAAGTAAACAAACTGGACATATAAATCTCCTCCATCTAGAGACATAGAGAAAGTGAAGGAAATAATAACTCAAGGGCGAATTCCCAGCCATCAATTCTTCCAGAAACAAGATCTAGCATCATTCCAAAAAATGGTTGTAATACAAGGAAGAAAGTGGGATAACCTATGAAATAGCTTTCCAGAGAAAACAATAAGTTCCCCTTTACCATTCCCACCATTCAGTTGCAACTCATCCCTATCAAAAGTTTGAAAAATAAATAAACAACTACAATTTATACTTTGCCAAAATGCATTATAACCATTTTCCAATCAAGGCTCTAAGGGTCACACCCCAAGGAGTTCCACCCTCTCACACAAGCTTTCACCTAATCAAGTATTCATTATACTGCTTCTCCAAGCCAAACCAAAGGAAATCTTTATAGATCCTCTCTATCCTAAAGGCAAAGCTAAAGACCAATAAAAGTACATGAGAATATGAGCACAAACGAAACTGGATGAGGATGGTTCATGATTCCAAGGAGAAATAGGCTTTTTCCAACTTGTCTACATGTTGAGAAAATTTTTTCAATAACAGATCCTAATATAGAGGCCTTACGGTTAACTGAAATGCCATCCTTAGTCTCACTACCCTCACATCCTAGAATCCTAGATGTTCTATCAGTAACCTTCGGCTGAATGTTTATGCCCATTAAGGATATGTAAAGGTTGATTTTAAGGCTTGAGGTTTGCCCAGAAAGACAAATAAGAGGTTCAAATTAAGGATTTGGATTCCTGGCAGGAGGAGAATATGATGGTGTAGCAAACAACAGGGGGGACCTCAATCCTATCCTTACCAATGTCAAAACCCTAAATGGATTACAAGCCCTCAGCTCCAATGGGAAGTCTACTAAAAATGCCCACAAGTAGGGTGTAAAGGGGGACAAATACTCTCCCTATCTAAGGTTTCTAAGTGGTTGAAATGAACCTTAGGCCTCCCATCAATTATAACAGCAAAAGAATCCAATTAAAGGCATCCTCCACATCCACCTCATTCATCAAGCCAAAAACCATTTCTAATGAGTGTATATAAAAACTCCCAATCAACATGGCCACAGTGTCAACGACCTTGAAAGAGTTTCCAGAGACCTATTATATTGTGACACCCAATAGCTTCTAGAGACCAATTATATAGTAATACCCAATAGCTTCTAGAGACCAGTTATATTATGACACCCAGTAGCTTCTGGAATCTCCTAGTGCCATGATAAATACCTGTGAGGGATGTCATTTTAAGGAGGAAATGACACTGGGATCCTTAAAAGTCTACATTACACAGATCTGACAAAAAAAAAGGTCTACATTACACAGCACCTTTCTCCACCAGATTTCCTAAGCTCCTATGACACAATTAGCTACCAACAAAGCATCAAGGATCTGCAAACAAATACCTCATGAGAGGTATACATAGTTTCATGCCAATTGGACGAAAGGATTCATCCAGCTTCAGCATTTAAGGCAAGTCTATTCAGTTATTCATGGCATTTAAAAAGAAAACATTTCTGACCATATACAGGATCATTTTTAGGATTTCAGGAAATGATGAGGTTTAGGGGTCATAAATCGTGGTAATGGCAAGTAACAGCTCCAAATTTGATAATTATTTGTATTCAAGTACAATGGGGAATCAAAAAAGGGAATCATTATATTCCCCTGTGCTGCCAAAGTGCCACCAAATGCATGTTACATAAACTTTCTCTTCTATGAAGAGTTTCCAGAAAGGGCAATGGCATTGTCAAAAACCTAGGAGTTACACGTCCTTGAAATTTGTTTTGTTATGATCGCATCACTTCCAATACTAAGTACAGATATATATTTCTCTTCCATCAATAACAATACTTTCTGCTTTCCTCTCAATAAAAAGGAAAATGCTGGGTATCACTATAATCAAGTTGTTGTCACAATTGAGCTAATTATGTCATAAATTCCCACAAATATATATATATATATATATATATATACTGAAAACTTCTACAATTTAGGATCTATTCCTTGGTGGAAACAAGGTCAAGAAAAGAAACAGATTCATGCTAATGGATGAGACTGCACATCATTGAGAGTCTAATATTATTAAGCTAGTTTATTGAAGAACTAACATATCAACAGCTCCATGAAGCTGTCACTGGAGGACAGCATCCCTAAAGCTTGAAGAAACCATCTTTCCATCATTGTAAAGAAAAGAATTGTTATCAATAAACTGCTGCAATGAAAGAACAAAAGAAATTGGGTTTTTACAATAGAATTTGCAGGTATATTTTCCTGAACACCAAATGGAGCACTACACAATTTTTCTAGCAGCTAACACAACCAAGCTTCCAAGAACCATTCCCCCACCACAGTCCTAAATCCACATTGTGTTCCTTTTATGTAGGATACAGATCCAGGTATTTAAAAAACGAAAACATTTACCACTGCCTCCATCTCCTGCAGAAGTAGTCACCTGTGCTGAACTAAGACATTTTTACTCTAGAGATGAACATATTGTAGAATCAATGTATATCATGGCTTTATTTATACCTTTCATACCAGTTTCTAATAATAAAAACCATAAATGTAAATGGATCTAAGACCAAAAAAGTGGTTGTCACTTACAGGAATAAGTGATTTTACATGATGACACCATTTAATGTTACTCATTGAAAGAACAGCTAGATATTACTCATCATTATGATAAGAAGCAGCTAGTGAAGCTGGTCAAATAATTAACCCAAGCAGTGATCACCTTTGTCAAGCACTTGGCGAAATAAATAGGATGAACCAAGCTGGAAGTATCTGGAATTCCCCAATCGACCGGAATGTCTGACATTTCAGAATCCTCAACCTGTTTCAAAATTGAAGTACATGTAACCAGTGTAACTCCAGGAAATTGAGAAATTAATTAAAAAGGAGATTTCCAAATTGGATCTAAAAATCAGAGATAATTATTAACCTCAAAGTAATCATCATCCAAAGAGATGTCGTCAGTACTGCCACTTTCTGAGATGTTATATTCGCCAGCTACCCTTCTGTTCTTGTATAGTGAGAGGTCCATTCCAATCAAAGCATTCTGACAGCAATGCAAGCATGTTAAATATCAATTTTAAGTTTGGGAGCTTATACCACAACCACTTTCAATGACTTTTTAGCCCAGTAACACAACATTTTTTTATCAGAAACAAAGACACATTAGATATAGAGAAAAAGTACAAGAGATGAGACTGAAGCTTCTCCACTATACAAGGAAGCCCATACAAAAATTAGACTATTTATGGCTATAAATCAACTCCGAACAAAGCTCCTCTCATTGTTGTCCAACCCTTTTGATTTACAAACCAAATGCCAATTAAGTTTCTTTTTTTGATAGGTAAAAGCAAATGTATTAAAAACAAAAAGTATACACGTATACAAAGCAACCAAAGAGAAAGGAGGTGCAAATACACAAAAACTAGCAATCGCACCCTAAGAAGAACCTAACCAATCCACAAAATCTAGCATCAACAAAGAAGGATCCCCAATGTACCATCTAATCCAATCCCAAAATAGATACAAAAAGGAGCTTCTAAATGTTTGGTCTAAACTTTCACAATTCTCAAAGACTCCTATTCCCATTCCTCTTAATGGTCCAAAAAAAGGCATAAAGGAGCAACTTTCCAAGCCTTTTTCCTTTTTCTACCAACAAAAGAGCCTCCCCAACTCAAGAGCAACCCTCTCACCGAAGAATTCATCACCCACTATACATCAAATAAAGCAAAAATCAATTGTCACAAAATATGAGCTTTCAAACAATGCGGTAGAATATGATCACACGTTTCTTCTTCTTTTTTGCACATGTAGCATCTATTAGGCATCTTCCAACCCCTCTTTCTAAGCTGATCCTGAGTCAAAATCTTGACCCAAGTTGTTTGCTAAGCAAAGAAGCTAACTCTAATAGAAGTCCAGGAGTTCCAAACTATACCATGAGGGAAAGGTTCCGCTCCCCTATTAGCCAAGGAGGAATAGAAGGACTTAACTGAAAAGACATCATTCTTTGTATCCCTCCACACCAATATGTTCTCGGAATCCAAAGAGAGGGAGTGATCATGTAACCTTCCAAAGAAGTTATCTGCTTCCTCCAACTCCCAATCATTCAACTGTCGAAAAAACCTAGGATTCCAACTACCATCTTCCCAAACATCAACCACCCAAGCATCTTTAAAGGAAGGTATAACAAAAAGATCCAAGAAAGCATCCCTCAAAGATGAATCCTCACACCATCCATCCTTCTAGAACTTCACCCTATTTCCAGAACCAACCCTGAAGAGAGTTTTAACTTTAAAAGCCTCCCAACCATTTCTAATTGCCTCCCAACAATTACCCATTTCCAAAGGGGCTCTCTTTTAGTCGCAAATCTCCAAGACCACTTTCTTAAAAGGGCTTTATTAAAGGTCAAAAGGTTTCTAATCCCAAACCCCCTTTCACTTTATCCAAGCACACAACAAACCAACACAACAAATGGGGTTTGTTAACCAGAGCTCCCCCTCCCCAAAGGAAAGCCCTTTGAATCTTTTCTAGTCTGACCACTACCTTTTTAGGGATGACAAAGAGGAGATGCTTTTTGTGCCAAGCTCATGAGAAGACTATTGACCATCTTCTTCTCCATTGCAAAAAGACGAGGGAGGTGTGGAAGTTGTAGTTGTTTTTTACCTCGTTCAATGTGCTTTGGGTGTTCCCTTCATCGGTAAGGGAGACCCTCTTGGGATGGAATGGTGCTTGGGTAGGCAATAGAAAAAAAATAGGAGGGACGTCTAATAGAAAAAAAATCCTTTTACGGCAAAACCGATTAGGTCACCCATCTTTTGCTTATTTGGAACATTTATTTCCTCAATTGTTTCAAAATATTTCAGTTTCTAGTTTAAGGCATGAACAATGCATTTATGCTAAAAAACATTATATGCCTTTCAAAATAATTCTCAATAAAAGTTTGATTCCTTTTACCCGTGTTTTTATCGATGTTTGAGGTCCTTTTTCTACTCCTTTTGCTTTGGGTCATAATACTTTGTTTCTTTTATTGATGATTGTACTAGGATGAGTTGGGTTTATTTGCTTAAGTCTAAGAATAATATTCTACATGTTATTCCTCAATTTTCCAAAATGATTGTCACATAGTTTAACACTTCGGTTAAGGTTTTTTCACGCTGACAATGGTCATGAATTTGTGAATCAATCTCTTGCTAATTTATTCAAAGAAAATGGAATCCTCCAACTAGACAATGTGTACATATACACGCCACAACAGAATGGCATAGTAGAACATAAAAACCACCACATTCTAGAGGTGGCTTGGACTTTATGTTTTACTATGCATGTTCCAAAATGTTTCTAGGTTGAGGTTGTCGTGACTATTGTCTTTCTAATCAACCCCGCATGTCTGTTTGTGCCATTGATTATCAAACTCCTTTGTGAATATTATCACGGTTTCACTCGATTCCTTCTATTTTGAATCTTTGTCTTAAAGTTTTTGGTTGTATATGTTATGTTCATATACACTCTCATCAAAGGAATAAGATTGATCCTCGTGCTCTTAAATGTGCCTTTTTTGGTCACTCAAAAGGGCTATAAATGACTTCATCCTCCCTACAAGCAAATACTATGTCTCCATGGATGTTCAATTCTATGAAAGGGAGTCTTATGTTTCTAGGAAGTGTCTCTAGTTTCTCTTTAAGGGGAGATTAGTAGTAAGGAAAATGAAAGGTTATGGTTAGAAAAGAAGAGGTTATGGATTTCAAGTCAAGGGGAGAATTCAACTGATTTGGGAAAGGGGGAGTCTTTTGATACTCTCAACCCCATGGTAGTTGAGTTTCATCTAAGGAAAGAAGGGATGAAAGACCAACCAAATTATTTCAACAAGCTTATACAAGGAAGAACAAAGATGCTACTATCATACCCTCTCCAGGCTCCAATACTCTTAATGATACTACAATGCCATCGGATGACTCTCCCAAGACTAATCTTAAGGTACATGATCCTTCACCTTTAACTTCTAAAACTGCTACCTTGAATCCACACAATGATGAAAAAGATAGGAGAAATCCTTTTCATGATCGTAAAGAACCTGATAGGTTGGGTTTCTCAAAATCATCCTCTAATGTTGTCTATCCCATTTCTAATTTTGTTTCTTATCATCACCTATCAAAGACTAACCTTGCTTTTGCTCTTCAGTTATCCTTTGTATTTATTCCAAGTCTTTTTCAGGAAGTCCTTAAAGATCCTATGTGGAAGTCTACTATGGTAGAAGATATGAAGGCTCTCCAGAAGAACTTCACTTGGGAGATGGTCAAACTCACTTAGGAAAAGAAGACAATGGAATGTAAGTGGGTGTTTTCAATAAAGTATAAGTTAGATGGGACAATAGACATGTACAAAACTACACTAGTTGCCTAGAGATACGCTCAGACTTATGGAATTAACTATCAAAAGACTTTTGCTCCTATGGCAAAGATGAACATTGTTAGATTCATACTCTTTCTTATGGTGACTGGCCATTGAGACAATTTGATGTAAAGAATGTCTTTCTCTGGTGACCTATTAAAGAAGGTGTACATGGACCACCACCCCCCCCCCCCCCCCCCTCCAGGGTTTACACCAAAAGGAGGAAGATATGCAAAATAAAAATAAAAAATAAAAATAAAAAGCTTTGTATGAATTGAAGCAATCGCCAAGGGTATGGTTTGATAGGTTGAGCTACTCAATGAAGGAGTATGGTTTTAAACAAGCGATGACAAATCATACTCTGTTCTATAAGAGAGATGATGATGACATTACTTTACTTATTGTTTACGTTGATAACATGATCATTACAAGTAGTAAGTTTACAAAAATAGAGAAGCTTTGGAGCTATCTGGCGAAAGAATTTGAAATGAAGCACCTGGGTGCTCTAAAATGCTTCGTAGGTATTGAGGTGTCTTGGTCCAAGCAAGGACTCTTCCTCTCACAATGGAAGTATACATTAGATCTCTTGGCTAAAATCGATAACTCTGCTTGCGAACCTGTAGATACTCCCATTGAGATAAATCATAATTTGTCCATCTACCCTGATCAAATTCCAACGAACAAAGAAAAATATCAAATACTAGTAGGGAAATTATTCTATCTAACCCATACTATACCTAACTTGTCATATGCAGTTAGTGTTGTAAGTCAATTCATGCATAATTCGAGTGACCGACACATGAATGCAGAAATTGTATCCAGACCTATCTAAAGTCCTCTCCAGGCAAAGGAATTATGTTCTCCAGACACAAACATCTACATATTGAGGGTCGCATAAACTCGAACTTTGTTGGAATCAGATTGGATAGAAAGTCTACCACAAGGTATGTGTCATTTGTAGGAGGAAATTTGATGACTTGGAGGAATAAGAAACAAAATGTGGTCTCATTGTCTAGTGCCAAAGCTAAATGTCGTGTGCTCCATCATGCAACTACGGAACTTACTTGGTTAAAAATTGTTTTAAGCGAGCTTGGGTTTGGTCTCAAAAAACCTATGGTGCTCTTTTGCAATAACACGACAACTATTGAGATTGCAAATAATCTGGTACAACACGATCAAACTAAGCATATTAAACTTCACAGGAACTACATTAAGGATAACCTAGATTCTGGTACGATAAAGATTCCTTACATCAAGAGTGCAAATTAGTTAGCGAATATGATGACTCATGTTGTTACTAGTGGTCCATTCTATACACCATTATCCAAGTTGAGCATGTATGATATCTATGCACCAACTTGAGTAGGTGAGTCAGTTGTGCGTACAATTGCGTACAACTATGCATATAACTGTGTATAGTTGTGCATATAGCTGTGTACAGCCGTTTGGGTAGTTATCGATTAGTTGTGATTGATTCTGTATGGTTGTCGATTATTTTGTATAATTGACCATCCTAAAATAGTCTTGTGTACCTTGTATAAATACCCTTGAGATATATGAGAACATTCATTCAACAATTTATCAATTCATATATTGACAAGAGCTACTAAAATCAACTGAACAGATTCATAAAGAATGCAATCAATTCAATTAGATAGATTACTTAATCTACCACTATTCTCATCAATTGCTAATTATTATGATGAGTATGTAAAATAACTTTCAAAATCAAAAAGAGCTTTCCAGACAAACTAAATAACTTAATTTATCACTGTTCTCGTCAATTGCTTATTACTAAGTAATACAAAATAATTTTGAGAAAGGAAACACCTTTCTAAACAAACTAAATAATCAAATAATGCAACAACTAAAATGCAAAAGATGAACAGACATACGTAAAGATAAGGAATGTAGATAACAAGAAAAAAAGATTGAGAGCTTGTTTGGGAACTGTTTTCCAAACTCGAAAACAGGTTCGACAATTTTTCGATAGAAAACAGTTTTCTGATAACTAATTCTTAAACAAGGTGTTTTTTGAAATCATATTTTAATTGTTTTCACTTGTTTTCTCGGGGATGCTTTATAAAATAAGTGCATAAATATGGAAAACAATTAAAAAAAAAAACATTACAGATAAAAGTTATTTAAAAGAAATATTTAAAAATATAAAAAATTGGTAAAGAGCATTCCAAATTTCCAATCAAACTTTTGTTCTAGAAAACAACATGAACTTGTTTTTGAAAACTGTTATCAAAAACTAGTTTTTTGAAAACTATCATCAAAAACTATTTTTGAGAACTATTTTCAAAAAACATTACCAAACATACATTGGTAAACTGAAAACTAACAATTGCAACAAAACAATCTATGATAAATTTTGACTCAAGCAATTTCCAAACCCAAGAAGGAAATTATTATTAAAAATGTATCTCAGGACATGTATGGCTTAATGGATTTCTAAAAGTTTAATTGCCTCACACCAAATTTGCCCACTTATGCATGAATCTCCAACTAACACAATTCTTAAGTTAGTGTGCAAACAATTAAAAAGCATGCATGGTCTCACCACAGGATTACTTGCTCCAGGATCTTGCAAGATATTTTGATCATCGAAAATTTGAAAAAATATATCTGAAAAAACAAAGATGATGTGGATGAAAAAAATACTATGGCTGACATTATAAAATAAAATAAAATAATACAGAGATTAAACAGGTGAAAAATCAAACCTCCAAAATCATCGATGATATACTGAAATTCAGCCCATGAGATGTGGTCATGTGGCTCAGAATGTACTATCCCAGGCAATAACAACAAAGCACTGCCGTTGGCCTAAGATAAAAAAGGAAAATTTTTACTGAATGCTCCACATGAAGACAAATTAGCAGTGGCACAGTAAATAATAAGTAAATTGATAATTGTTCAATTTTTTTCTCCACATTAAATATAAATTCCACAAGTCGTATGGTGGGTAAAAAAAAAATAGTTCTATAATATGATGGAAAACACCAACACATGCACTTTCACACCTCGACAGTTGTCCTAGCAACTTCAGCAGCAGTCAATCTTTTTTCTTGGATTCTTTTGCTCTCCTTCAATTCCTCAAGAGGATGGTAGCCTTGATTTCCCATATACTTAGATGAATCCGGAACTGAATCTGAATAATCTGCAGCAACCTGAACTTTTGAAAGGCAATAATCACGTCCTGCAGGCAACCATTGGAATTGTGTTGATCCAAAAATTTGTTTCCTGCATTGGAAATTTAACAGAAAAGACCTTGTTAGGACAATGAGTCTACTACACCATATGTTGGCAATTTTGTTTCAATTTATTTTCTAGCTTTGGAAACTTTTTAAATAGTGACTTACTTTCCACTAAAGATCCAAAGTTGTTGCTGGTTCAACCAGAAAGTCACAAGTAAGTCCAAAAAGATTTGTTTAGCAGCAAGTTAGGTGTTTAAAAGGTTAAAGTGGATCAGTATATTTTCAGTAAATCAAAATTGCTTCAATTGTTGTTTTGGAAAAACAAAGGACGCTCAAGCGGTGGAAATAGAGCTTGTGCTCCAGCGCTTATCCAACTCCGAAGCACCCAAGGCGCTTGAGCAGTAGGTGAGTGCACTCAAGTGCTCATCCAAAATCTATCAAAATATGGTAGAATATTTTTTGAAAATTCACAAGTATTTTTGGTAAATTCTAGATACCGATCTCCTAGAGCCTATAGGTCAATATAAACCCTCCTTATTTGGTTGGACATTTATTGAGAGGTTTAACCTAACTTTTTTTTTTTTTTAATAACCAAGGAACCTTCTATGGTCAAGCTCTTAGGTACTGACCGTCATGCAACAACCAGCACCAGATAAATTCAAGGTATCATCAATGGCAGGATTTGAACCCAAGACCATGTGTCACTTACTGGGACCACACTTCCTAGTGTTCGCCCTAACCAACTGGGCTACCTTGGCGGGTTGAGAGGTTTAACTTAACTTGTCCTATCATTCCTCATCTTTCGAGAAATATTCAAAGATTGAATCTTGGATTGTTGGAAGACTTATATCCCTTTAGTGAGGCTGAGGAGAATTTAGTAGAACAATTAAAGGTTACTATGTCATAGACATAGATCAAGTTGTAAGTTCTAGAGAGAGAGTCTTAGGGTAAGCAATCAGGTAATTCTATGTGACTTGATATCAAATAATGGATTTTAAATTAGAGGTCTTAGACCCCGTGGTTTTTTCATCTCCATAGTTTGTGTAGGGATTTTCCACGTAAAAAATTCTTGTGTCCTATGTTTTATGATTTTGATTATTTTGTTTATCCTTAATATTATCCTATAATTAATTTGGGTTAATAATTTAACTCTTAAATTATAATCTTTTTAAATACACTCATTCTCCCCCTCTGGTTGTTACCCTACTAAACAACAGTTTTTCAAACCTTGGTGAAAAAAAATTTCTAGAATCCAAGCAATATAAATATGAAATGTTCCATGCTATGACTAAATTTTTTGATTAACCTAAACCATTTGAATTATAAAACTTTTAAAAAAAGAGAGAGAGAAATTCCATGCCACATTACCATGTTATAGTAATTTATTCCATGTCATCCATACCTATCAAAAAACAGAAAATTATGCCATGTCATCCATACTCCATTTTAACTTAAAAACTTAAAAACAATTTTATGTAACACATACCATCTGATCTTTTAACTAAGACACCCATAAGCAACAAATATTGCTTCTTTTCATCCAATGATTTGTTTCTTATTGTAGTTATTTAACAAAAATGTAGATTCCAGTTTTTTTCTTAGCATTTCCATCACTTTCCCAAAACCCATAGTTACCAAAATTACTAAAATCATAAAACTGATAAACTAGGGAAAACCCAAATCAACATTCCATGTACTAAATAAGAAATCAATACACACTATAATTGAGAAAGGCAGACATTAATAGACCTTGCACCAGTGAGATTGGGAACCAATCGACCATCAAAAGACCTGTTCCAACAGCTAATGGCTCTGCATGATGTCGAACAGCAAAACCCTTCTCCTTGACAACTATGACAATAGGAAAGACCTGAAAGAAACCATCCAAAATAATAACTAATATATCTTGACTCATGGTATATTGTGCAATTATGCCAAATCCATTTTTAGGTGAATACTAACAAACATTCTATATGGAAAAAAAAAAAAAGTATTATTATTATTATTTCTGTTCAAATAACAACAATAGATGAAGAACACAAGAAGCAGCAACAGTGGGAAACTATATCTTCCGTCTGCATTTGGTTTCGGAGCGATTTGAGAAAAATAGAAGATCGTAAATTTCAAAAAAAAAAAAAAGCACCAAAAAGAGATCAGAAAAACACCTCAACGAAGAAAATTTTACTAGGGGTATCATGATTTTAGTTTTCTCGAGAAGAGCCCAACTTCTCTCATTTTCTGTTCCAAATTTCTCAGCAGCCAAACAGGGCCCCCTACAATTTTACAACCAGAGATCAAGCATTTCGGAGGTGGGTGTCTCGCGGGTCACCAAAAAACACACGCAGAAACCCAGAGATCAGCATAAACCCCACTATTCTCCTCCTATTTCCCCAAAACACATGTTCTTTTCACAGAATACTCATGAATAAAATGCTGATTTAAAACAAATCAATGAATGAAAGAAAGAGATTTCAAAGGATAAAATTACCAAGGGAGAATGAAGGAACAGCTGCAATGGCCATTGATGGAGAAAGAGAAGAGAGAGGGATCAGAAAGAGGCAAGAGGCTTTTAGCATGGGGAAACTGGATTTTTGTTGGACTCGCCCAATCAATTTCTGAGTCAGAAAGATTTCCTGAGGGCTTTGCTTCTGTGTCTGACGTGTAAGGACCAAGGAGTTTAGAGGCACGTGTGTTTTAATGCTGGTCTGCCCAACTGGCACGTGATCTTCACCCCTCCGGGCACTGCGGGCACTCCTATAATGCCACTGCCACTTCTCATTTCCAATATTATTATTATTATAAAATTATAAATAAATAAATAATAAAAAATAAAAGGGAGCAAATTACCTCATATCAAAAACTCTTATCTGATTTTCAAGTATTCAATAATAGATTGAAATTTGTGTCAGATTTTTATTATACATGATTTTTTTTAAGCTTTTTTTATTTTATTTTATGATTATTATTATTTTGTATTTTTTAAGTCCACATTCACCATTTTCCGATAAGTAATCCTAACCCTTTATTTTTTATTTAGTCCGGTCATCCATTTCACTTATTAATTTTTTCAAACCCTAAAAATCTAATCAATCATTCCTATATATCCTTCGTTTTGCACGACTGCCGCACCTCCCATTTTTTATTTTCATCTTCCATTTCTTTTCTTTTTGTTTTCCTTTTTTTCTTTTATTTTCTTTTCCCCCATTAACCATCACTCCCCGTTTTCTTCCTCCTCTTTCTTATTCCACCACCATTAAGAGTTCTTGACGATTCATTCATTTGATCATAGACTATAACCACTTTTGATTTTAAAATATTTACTTTGTCCTGATCATCCATTTCACTTATTGACTTTTTCAAACCCTAAAAATCTAATTGCTTTTTCCTATATATTCTTCATTTTGCACGACCACACACCTCCCATTTTCTATTTTCTTCTTTCATTTCATTTATTTTTTTTTTCCTTTTTTTTCCCCAAGAGCCACCACTCCCCATTTTCTTCCTTCTCTTTCTTATTTTACCATCGTTAAGGCAGTCAAACCACCTCTCATACTGAGTTCTTAACGATTACTATAACCACTTTTGATTTCGAAATATTTTTACTTCATCTCGGTCGTCCATTTCACTTATCGACCTTTTTAAACCCTAAAAATCTAATCCTTTCTTCCTATATATTCTTCATTTTACACTACCGCCGCACTTCCCATTTTCTCTTTTCTTTTTCCATTTCCTTTATTTTTTTTCTTTCGTTTCTCTCTTTTCCTTTCATTTTCCCCCAAAAGTTGTCACTCCTCGTTTTCTTCCTCCTCTTTCTTATTCCACCATCATTAAGGCAGTCAAACTAACTCTCGTATGAGCTCTTAACCAATGGTTTGAAAATCGGACTGGACCGACCAATCCAATCGGTCATACCGGCCACGGTTCCGGTCCGGTCTGGCCAATTGGACCCGAATGACTTCGAATCGGGGTTGGACCGCTTGAACCAACAGCTCTGACTGGTACCCCTCCCTACCGTTGGTACTCCTCCAGCCCTCCCTGCCATTGGTATCTTCTCTGGGGTAAAGACTAAAGTTTACATAACAAAGGTTAATATATTTGTTGATTATGGTATTTTATTTCGTGGGGAAAAAAAAAAGACAATTGAAAATTGAAAATGGCTAATATTATGAATTTTTTATAATATATAAAATAATAAAATATATTTTTATGACGTCATCGGTTCAATAGCGGTTCGACCGCCGATCCAACCAGTGAACCATGAACCGGTAATTTTTTTTGTTCAATGACCGATCCAGTTCTGAAAACATTGCTCTTAACGATTCATTCATATGATCATAGACTATAACCACTTTTGATTTTGAAATATTTTGCTTATTAATCACTCTAGATTCTTTTATTTCCACGTGAAAATCATTTACTTCACGAGTTCATTCACTTACTCCACCAAATATAGATACACTCCCATGAGTTTCAGCAATGTTCTCGATCAATTCCATAATGAGTACTATTTTATCCACTCCAACTCCCTCAAATAATCCAATTTTCCTCCACAACAATAAGAAGCTAAAAGATCCACTACTTTAATTCATGTTTCAAAAATATATAATTTTGCATCTAACTATGTAAAAGCGGTTGCAAATCTATGAATAGAAGATGTTGTGCAATTATATACAGGACCTAAATTATCAACAAGCTCTCTAAGCACATTGAAAATCCTTTTAAGAGTCATTCTATCGATTGAAACATTCTTTCATTTTTTTTTTTCTTTTTTCTTTTTTCTTTTTTCTTTCCTATGAAACTCGTCTTCATTTTTCCCCACTTCCAACATCGTCTCCACCTTTATCACTCTGCCATCATTACTTGTTGAGATATTAGGAATGCTTTCCTTATATCATTCTTTTCTTATGTCATTCAATGTTGGGATATTAGGAATGTTTAGATATTAGGAATATTGAGATATTAAGAATATTGAGATATTAGGAAAGTTGATATATTAGGATATTAGTTATTATTTCCTTATATTATTATTTCCTTGTATCATCATTTCCCATTCTTAAAATGATGATTACCCTCTATATATACTCTGTACATGAACGAATGAAAAGTATGAATGAAAAACTACCATTCATAAATTTGAAGATGGTATCAGAGCCATGGAACTGAAATCCTGGATATTTTGTCGGTAAGGCCAACCATCGTCCCTCCTTTGCGAGAGAAAAAAAAAATGAGTGAAAAAATACTATTGTTTTTCAATCTGAAGGTACTTTCAATCCAAGAATTATTTTGACTGAATCAAACTATGACGTTTGGTCACAACTCGTGGAGATGCATATTGTTGAACGGGAAAAACTTTCCTACATTCGAGGTAAGACAAATCTACCAAAAGAGTCAGAAGAAGGATATGAAAAATGGTATGCTGAGAATCAAAAGGTGAAGAGATGGTTGTTAATGTCCATGAGTCCAGAAATTATGAAGCGTTACTTACGCTTACCCACCGCTCAAGAAATTTGGAGTGCATTATCAAAGGCCTTCTATGATGGAAGTGATGAATTACAAGTTTTCACTTTGAATCAAAAAGCCTTCACTGTCAAACAAAACGGCAGGTTTCTTTCTGAATATTATGGAGAGTTAACTGAATTTTTTTGCGAATTGGATCATCGGGATAAGGTAGTCATGAAAAACCCTAAGGACATTACAGCATACCGGAAATCTATTGAACGACAACGGGTGCACATCTTTCTTGCTGGATTGGGTGGTGACGTTGAGCAAGTTCGAGGAGAGATTCTACGCAAAGATCCTCTTCCCGATTTGGAAGAATGCTATGCACTGATTCGATGAGAGGGAGTACGTCATACTAGTATGAAAGCAGAATTTGACAACCCTGACACCTCAGCTATGGTAGTCCGACAACTATCAACCCGAAATTGGCAGGACCAATCCAAGACCAACCATCCTAAGACAGACCCTAATATTGATAAGTCAACCTTCAAATGCACTCACTGCAATAAGATTGGTCATACCAAGAGTCGTTGCTTTGAAATTGTGGGATATCCAGATTGGTGGGATCACAATCGTGATCAACGGAAGAAGGATTCCAAGAAAACCTCGACTGCAGCTGTTGTCGAAATAAAAACAGAGGCTAATGTTGATGAGAAAGCCTCTGCATTGATAGCCGCTACAGGTTATGGTGGTAAGTTTTTAAATACTTTTACACCTGTTATTAATAGTGCATGGATAATTGATTCTGGTGCTACAGATCATATGACTTTTGATTCTAGACAGGTCTCACCCCTTAGACCTTCCTCACAAAAAATTGTTTCCACAGCTAATGGTAACACAACCCCAGTCTTTGGGGAAGGATCCTTAACTCTTACTGATACTTTGAATTTGGATTCTATTTTAGTTGTTCCATCCTTAAAATACAATCTTTTGTCAGTTTCTCAAATCACTGCAGCCTTATCTTGTATTGTCATTTTTTTGGCCTGAATTTTGTGTTTTTAAGGACATCCAAACAAGACAGACGATTGGTTGTGGTATTAAGCAGGGAAAGCTCTATTATTTGGACTTGCAGTCAAAGGATTCAAATAAGTTGTGACAAGCCTTGATGACAGATGGATTTGAGGGGGAGAAAAAAAAAAGTATGAAATTTGGTTGTGGCATCGACGTTTGGGACATGCTTCCTTTGGTTATTTAAAAAAAATTGTTTCCTAGTTTGTTTGCAAAGAGTGATATTTCTGGTTTCCGTTGTGATATTTGTGAATTGGTTAAAAGCCATCGTGCTTCGTTTCCATTAATTTTGAATAAAAGTCCGTATTCTTTTATGGTTATACATTCTGATGTTTGGGGTCCATCCAAAGTCCCAACTTTGAGTGGTTCGCGTTGGTTTGTTACTTTTATTGATGATTGTACTAGAATGACATGGTTATGCTTGATGAAGACCAAAATGAAGTGAACTTGTTGTTTCAAAATTTTCATAAAATGATTGAAACTCAGTACAATGCAAAGGTTCGGGTTCTGCGTAGTGATAATAGTGGAGAATATCAGAGTTCTGATCTTCAAAAGTATTTGCAAGGACATGGCATCATTCA